>NC_092856.1:2500-10000 GCF_039878825.1 Excalfactoria chinensis
CCCGTGCCCTTTTCTCTCTCGCCTTCTTTTCTCGGGGATCTTCCCTCCCCTGCGCGGGGAACCGACCGCTCCCCATCCTTTTCTCTCGCCTTTCGTCCCGAAATTTGACTTTTTTGCCAACCTCAGTCCGGTGCCGAGCTGCGACACGGGCAGCGAAGACCCCGACGAGGCCACCGGACCCATCGACCCGAGAGGCGTACGAAAAAGGCGCCGCCGACAACCTCGACACTCGGCCGGTCAACCGCGCTCGCCTGCGCCCGCTCGTTGCCGCCTACCGGAGACGAGTACGCACCCGCTCCTGCCGACGAAAACCTAAGGCACCCGAAAAAAGTGCTGCAAAAACAACCGCCAGAAACTACCGGCGGAGGCGCCGACAGAAACAGAACTTTACCTCGACGTAACTGGAGGTAAAGAACTACAGCGACCCCTTTGGAAGCTCCAGAGCAATAGCGCAGCCCAACAGGACGAGCGGCGAAGGCCCGCCAAAAGCGGGTAGACCTAGCGATTACAATAGAGCCGCACGGGCAGCGACCCCTAGCCGCCGCCGCCGAGCCCGAGTGCCGCTCGGAGCCGGGTAGACCGTGGCGACCGACTCGAGCGGCACGGGCAGCGACCCCTAGCCGCCGCCGCCGAGCCCGAGTGCCGCTCGGAGCCGGGTAGACCGTGGCGACCGACTCGAGCGGCACGGGCAGCGACCCCTAGCCGCCGCCGCCGAGCCCGAGTGCCGCTCGGAGCCGGGTAGACCGTGGCGACCGACTCGAGCGGCACGGGCAGCGACCCCTAGCCGCCGCCGCCGAGCCCGAGTGCCGCTCGGAGCCGGGTAGACCGTGGCGACCGACTCGAGCGGCACGGGCAGCGACCCCTAGCCGCCGCCGCCGAGCCCGAGTGCCGCTCGGAGCCGGGTAGACCGTGGCGACCGACTCGAGCCGCACGGGCAGCGACCCCTAGCCGCCGCCGCCGAGCCCGAGTGCCGCTCGGAGCCGGGTAGACCGTGGCGACCGACTCGAGCGGCACGGGCAGCGACCCCTAGCCGCCGCCGCCGAGCCCGAGTGCCGCTCGGAGCCGGGTAGACCGTGGCGACCGACTCGAGCCGCACGGGCAGCGACCCCTAGCCGCCGCCGCCGAGCCCGAGTGCCGCTCGGAGCCGGGTAGACCGTGGCGACCGACTCGAGCGGCACGGGCAGCGACCCCTATCCGCCGCCGCCGAGCCCGTGCCGCTCGGAGCCGGGTAGACCGTGGCGACCGACTCGAGCGGCACGGGCAGCGACCCCTAGCCGCCGCCGCCGAGCCCGAGTGCCGCTCGGAGCCGGGTAGACCGTGGCGACCGACTCGAGCGGCACGGGCAGCGACCCCTAGCCGCCGCCGCCGAGCCCGAGTGCCGCTCGGAGCCGGGTAGACCGTAGCGACCGACTCGAGCGGCACGGGCAGCGACCCCTAGCCGCCGCCGCCGAGCCCGAGTGCCGCTCGGACCCGGGTAGACCGTGCCGACCTGGTCGAGCCGCAGGGGCAGCGACCCCTAGCCGCCGCCGCCGAGCCCGAGTGCCGCTCGGAGCCGGGTAGACCGTGCCGGCGCACCCGAGACGCCACGGAAGCGACACCTGGCTTATGCCGCGGAACGATCGAGTGGAGTGGAGCCCGCCGAGATAGGTTGCACCGTGCCGCCGCACGCGAGCCGGCGCGGCTGAGACGCCCGTCTGCCGCCGCGGAAGCACGGAGCGGACCGGAGCCCGCCGGGGCCGGGGAAACCGTGCCGGCGCACGCGAGCCGCCACAGAAGCGACAACCGGCTTCTGCCGGGGAACGATCGAGTGGAGCGGAGCCCGCCGAGATAGGTTGGACCGTGCCGGCGCACCCGAGCCTGCGCGAATGCAACCAACTGTCCTCCGCCGCGGAATGACCGAGCCGATCGGAGCGTAGTACGCACGGTCTCGGTGCACTGCGTTCGGCTCGCACGTTCCGCGGCAGCGCCCGAGGGTCGCTGCCCATCCGTCTCGAGCCGGTCGGCAAGGTCTACCCGGTTAACAGCGGCACTCGGGCTCGGCGGCGGCGGCAATAGGTCACTGCACGTGCGGCTCGAGTCGGTCGGCAGGGTCTACCTCGTAATTAGCGGCTTTCGAGCTCAGCGTCGGCGGCTAGGCGTTGCTGCACCTGTGGCTCGAGTCGGTCGGAAGGGTCTACTCGGTTACGAGTGGCACTCGGGCTCGGCAGCGGCGGCTAGGGGTCGCTGCCAGTGCGACTCAAGTCGGTCGGCAGGGTCTGCCTGGTTACCAGTGGCTTTCGGGCAGGGCGGTGGCGGCTAGGCGTTGCTGCCCGTGCAACTCGACTAGGTCGGCAGGGTCTACCCGGTTACGAGCGGCTTTCGGGCAGGGCGGTGGCGGCTAGGCGTTGCTGCCCGTGCAACTCGACTAGGTCAGCAGGGTCTACCCGGCTACGAGCGGGTTTCGGGTTCGGCAGCGGCGGCTAGGGGTCGCTCTCCGTGTGGCTCGAGTCGGTCGGCACTGTCTACCCGGCTCAGATCAACACTCGTGCTCGGCGGCGGCAGCAAGGGTTCGCTGCCCTTGCGACTCGAGTAGGTGGGCAGGGTCTACCTGGTTACGAGCTGCATTCGGGCACGGCGGCGGAAATTAGGGGTCGATGCATGTGCGACTCGAGTCGGTCGGAAGGTTCTACCCGGTTTCGAGGGGCACTCGGGCTCGGCGGCGCGGGCCAGGGGGCGCTGCCCGTGCGGCTCGACCAGGTCGGCACGGTCTACCCGGGTCCGAGCGGCACTCGGGCTCGGCGGCGCAGGCCAGGGGGCGCTGCCCGTGCGGCTCGACCAGGTCGGCGAGGTCTACCCGAGTCCGAGCGGCACTCGGGCACGGCGGCGCAGGCCAGGGGGCGCTGCCCGTGCGGCTCGACCAGGTCGGCACGGTCCACCCGGGTCCGAGCGGCACTCGGGCTCGGCGGCGCAGGCTAGGGGGCGCTGCCCGTGCGACTCGACTAGGTCGGCAGGGTCTACCCGGGTCCGAGCGGCACTCGGGCACGGCGGCGCAGGCCAGGGGGCGCTGCCCGTGCGGCTCGACTAGGTCGGCAAGGTCTACCCGGTTAACAGCGGCACTCGGGCACGACGGCGCAGGCTAGGGGGCGCTGCCCGTGCGACTCGACTAGGTCGGCAGGGTCTACCCGGGTCCGAGCGGCACTCGGGCACGGCGGCGCAGGCCAGGGGGCGCTGCCCGTGCGGCTCGACTAGGTCGGCAAGGTCTACCCGGTTAACAGCGGCACTCGGGCACGACGGCGCAGGCTAGGGGGCGCTGCCCGTGCGACTCGACTAGGTCGGCAGGGTCTACCCGGTTAACAGCGGCACTCGGGCACTGCGGCGCAGGCTAGGGGGCGCTGCCCGTGCGACTCGACTAGGTCGGCAGGGTCTACCCGGGTCCGAGCGGCACTCGGGCACGGCGGCGCAGGCCAGGGGGCGCTGCCCGTGCGGCTCGACTAGGTCGGCAAGGTCTACCCGGTTAACAGCGGCACTCGGGCACGACGGCGCAGGCTAGGGGGCGCTGCCCGTGCGACTCGACTAGGTCGGCAGGGTCTACCCGGTTAACAGCGGCACTCGGGCACTGCGGCGCAGGCCAGGGGGCGCTGCCCGTGCGACTCGACTAGGTCGGCAGGGTCTACCCGGTTAACAGCGGCACTCGGGCACGGCGGCGCAGGCTAGGGGGCGCTGCCCGTGCGACTCGACTAGGTTGGCACGGTCTACCCGGGTCCGAGAGGCACTCGGGCACGGCGGCGCAGGCTAGGGGGCGCTGCCCGTGCGACTCGACTAGGTCGGCACGGTCTACCCGGTTAACAGCGGCACTCGGGCACGGCGGCGCAGGCTAGGGGGCGCTGCCCGTGCGACTCGACTAGGTCGGCAGGGTCTACCCGGGTCCGAGCGGCACTGGGGCTCGGCGGCGGCGGCGGCTAGGGGTCGCTGCCCGTGCGACTCGACTGGGTCGGCACTGTCTACCCGGCTCCGAGCGGCACGGGCTCGGCGGCGGTGGCTAGGGGGCGCTGCCCGTGCCGCTCGATTCGGTCGCCACGGTCTACCCGGCTCCGCCCCGGACTCTAGAGGTCGCTGCCGGACAGGCTCGGATGCGGCCCGGCCCTCCGGAGGAAGCGCGCGTGCGCGAGCCGGGGCCGCGCCCACCGGGAGGGCCGTTGGTGATGGAATTCCGGCCGGTCTGCCGGAAATCCGGGACGGCGGTCGGCCCGGACGGCGCGCGGTCGCTCGCCTCGGCGGGGTAAGGATGGAAGAACAGCGGGTAGACGGCAGCGGTCGGCAGAGAGGTGGGCCGGCGGGAGGCGCGGGGTGGCCGCGGGGGCGGGGGCGCGGGCGCGGGCGCGGGCGGGGGCGCGGGCGCGGGCGCCGCCGTTGCCGAGTCGCGCTCGTTCGACTCTTCCGGTCCCCGGGCTCGTGCCGAGGGTGCCGGGGGGTGGGGGGGGTTGGAAGGATAAATGGGAAAATGTAAAAAGTCCCGCGGCTCTCTCGGCCGGCGTGGGGGGGTGCGGGGTGGGGGGGCGCTGGTTGGAGACCGGGTAAAAGAAGGATGGCGGGTGGGGGGGGGGGAGAGAGAGCGAGAGAGAGAGCACGCGCCAGTGGAGACCGTGGTGGAAAAAAAAAAAATAAATTAAAAAAAAAAAAAATCGAAAAATCGATCTGATTTCACCGGCAGCCGGGCCGCGGCGCGGCGGGGGTCTCCCGCCCGAAGCGCCGAGGGGGGGTGGGCCTCCCACTTATCCTGCACCTCTCCCGTCTCTTCGCAGCGCCGGACTAGAGTCGAGGTCACCGGGGTCTTCTATTCCCCGCCGATTCCGCCGAGCCCGTTCCCTCGGCTGCGATTTCGCTGGACGGTAGGTCGGGACAGAGGGGACTTTGTTCCTCTTCTGCCGGAGCTCTGGCCGCGGCGGAGGCGGTTCCCGCCTCGGACCCCGCGGCCACGGAGGCGGAGGCGTTTCCGGGTGGGGGAGGACGCGAAGGGGGGGGGGGGGGGGGGGAACGGGGGCTCGCTCGGCAGAAGCGGCCCGTGCGAAAGGACGCTCTCCGCGGATTTTTCTTGACTCGTCCCCTTTCTTTCCCACGCGACGCGCACCGGCCTACGGGCGCCCGAGGGCGGCAGCAGGCGCGGTCGCCCCCAGGAGGTACGCGAGAAGGCCTAGCGCGGGGTACCGGCGACGAGACCTTCTCCGACGAATCCTCGCGCGCTCCGACGGGACGACTCGGAGGCTTTCGCCGCCGTTTACCCGCGGCGACGGCATCCCTCAGCCCTTCTCCGTCTGTACGGGGAACGGGTCGCCGCGGCGCCGGACCTCTGACGGATCGGCCGAGGCGAGCGTCGGGTCAGCTGCGGGAGCACAGGTGAGAGTCGTTTCGCCGCGTGTCACGGGTCACCTAGATTTACCCGTGCCCGCGACGGGGGCCGCCGCCGCCGCCGCCCCGTCGGGCCCCCGGCCCGGAAAGGGAGGGGAAAAAGGGGGGCGGAAAGAACAGCGGCAGCAATCTAAGGGGGAAAACTTCTTTTACTAGATACGGTGTCGGAGCACGAGGTAACGTCGTAGAATACGATCTCGTCGAGGCTCGTCCATCGAACGAAACAGAGAGAGAGAGTCCCCGAAAACCCAGAGGCCTGCTGTGAACTCCAGGCGACGGACGCGGCCGGAGCGCTCCTCGCGCCCCGAGAGTCAGAGAGAGAGGGGGAGAGAGAGAGAGAGAAGTCCAGCCTGGGAGCGAGATAATCCTCCTCCCGCGAGCTATCTCTGGCCGCGACGTCCCCTGGGATACGTAGACGCGTAGCGCGCGCGCGACGTCGCGACGTAGAATATCGAGAGCGACGCCGCGAAACCGCGACGCCGCGCTCCCGGAAAAGGGTGGAGCTCGACTCCGCTTCCTCCGGACCTCCTCGAAGGGCCGAGCGCCGCCGAGGCGGCGCGGCATCTCTCGGAGACGGCTCCCCGGCGGAGACGGCCTCGGCGTTCCTTCCCGGCGAAGGCGTCCGCATCGGTGAGTTTTTCCTCCTCAATAAACGTTTGGATATCCGTTGCCGTCCTCGTGTCCTTCCGCCTTCCGCCGTCACACCGGATTCCCCTCCGGCTTCCCCCTTCGGAGCCGGTCGAAAGCCCTTCGACCGGTCCGGAGAGCCGCCGGCCGGTTAACCGGCGCCCGTGCGGGGGCCCCGCTCGCTCGGGCGGAGTCCATCGCGAGCCGGTTCAGAGCCGGTTTCCTTCCCAAAGGCCGGCCCGAGATCGGCCCCGAGGTCCTGAGGACGCGGGCGAGCTGCTGCCGCCTCCGCTCGCTCGCTCGCTCGCTCGCTCACCGAAACCACCCTCTGCTTCCTGCCAAGGAAGGGCATTCCAAGCACGGCAGCTAGACCTGAGCCTAGCGATCGTCAAGGCCCCGCCGCACCCGCCTCAGACCGGAGGCCCCCCCCCCCTTCCGCAACGGGAAGCTCTCGCCGGCTTAGCCGAGTCCAGCCGCCCCGCCGGCAGCCTCTAGATTCCGCCGCTTTGCAACTGCGGTCGCTGGGAGCCGGGCGGACCAGACAAACAAACAAGCAGGCGAGCGACCAACCGACCAAACAAAAAACCCCCGCGAAAAAAACAAAACAAAACAAAAGCCACGCGGGCCGGGCGGGCGAGACGCGTCCGGGAGAGGGTGATGGGGTTAAGGGCGAGGCCTGGGGGGTCAGGGCTAGGCGGGCCGCTTTCGGGTACGGGTCGGGTTCTGGCTCGCGCGGCGGTGGTGGTGGTGGGAGGGGATGGGGGAGGGCGAGGGGGGGAACTGGGGAGAAGGGCGGAGGACGGACGCGGAGCGGGAAGCTCGGGCCGGTACCGGCAGCCAGGTCCTACCCGCAACCCCGTCACGGACCCCCTCGCCTCGCCAGAGACCCCTTTCTTCGCGACAGAGGGCGCGCCGGGCCGGGCCGGGCCTACTCACGCGTTGGCGCGCGCGGACGAGCGACGAGGAAAAAAAAAAAAAGAGAAAAGGAAAGAAGCCGCAAGTCAGTCAAAGAAAAGAGAAGAAGATTTTAAAATGCACAGAAAGATCGTAGCGTTTCGTGGTAACGGAATAATCATATAATGATAATAAAAACAATAAAGACGTAAAAGATGGGGGGGGGGGCGGGAAGAAGCGATAAATCAAAACTAAACGCGTAAATAAATAAATAAATAAATGGGGGAAAAGGAGGGGGGGGTAAGGAAAAAAAAGGGGAAAAAAGAGAAAAGGAAAAAAAAAACAATAAGGGAAAAAAATACAAGGAAAAAAAAGGGGAAAAAAGAGAAAAGGATAAAAAAAACAATAAGGGAAAAAATACAAGGAAAAAAAAGGAAAAATGAAGGAAAAAAAAAGAAAAAAGGGGGGGGTGAGCTAAAAAAAGGGAAAAAAAAAAGGGGGGGGTGAGCTAAAAAAGGGGAAAAAAAAAGAAAAAAAAAAAGAAAAAGGGGGGGGTGAGCTAAAAAAAGGGGAAAAAAAGAAAAAAAAAAAAAG
>NC_092856.1:17500-128944 GCF_039878825.1 Excalfactoria chinensis
CGGGGGACCGACCGACCGACCGGGAGCGCGGCGGCGGACCGCGCCGACCGGCGTGGCTCGCCGGAGACGGAGAGGGCGGAGGGGGCGCGCCGCCGCGCCCCGCACCGGGCTCCCTCCTTCCTCCCCGGCGTCCCGCCGGAGCGCGGACCGACCCCGGACCCCGACCGATCGACCGACCGCCCGCCCTGCCTCGCGGGACGAGCCGCGGGCCGCCCGAGTCTTTAAACCTCCGCCCGGCTCCGCGGCCGACGGACTCGCGGAGGCGCGGACGCTAGGTACCTGGCCCTGGGCTGAGGGAAACGACCCGAGAGGCCCCGCGGGGGTGCCTCCGCCCGCCCGGACCGGCCTCCCGCCCGCCCGCCCGACGGACGGACGGACGGGACGGCCGGGACGGGACGGCGCGCCGAGGGGAAACCCGGCTCCCGCCAGCCGGCCCCGGCGACCCTCGGGGGAGCGTCCGCCCGCGGGGGCGCGCCCGTCGTCCGCCGCCACCACCTCGCCCTCCTCCCGGGGCCCGGGGTTTCCCTCCGTAACCCGGCGCCCGGCGCGGCAGCTGCGCCCGGGAGAAGAAGCGCGGCTCGGACCGGCGGGGCCCCGCTCGCTCGGGCGGAGTCCATCGCGAGCCGGTTCAGAGCCGGTTTCCTTCCCAAAGGCCGGCCCGAGATCGGCCCCGAGGTGCTGAGGACGCGCGCTGATCCGACACCAACATGCTGCCTCCGCTGCGGATCGAGCGAGGCCGTGTAAGGCCCGGCGGAAGAAGGAAAGAAAAGAAAAAAAAGGTGGGAAAAAAAAAAACCCGAACCAAACCCAACAAACAATCGAGCGATGAAACAAAAAACCCCACGAAAAACAAAAGCCGTGCGGGAAACGGTGATGGGGTTAAGGGTGAGGCCTGGGTGGGTCGGGGTAGGCGGCCGCTCTCGGGTACGGGTCAGGTTCTGGCTCACACGGTGCTGGTGGGGGATATTTTTGTCTCAAAAATGAGACATTTTACAATTCAGTATTAAATTAGGTGAAAATTGAGACTTTTTTTTCCCCCAAATATCGCTAATTATCCCTGAAATAAGACATTTCCTCTGTTAAATGTCACACTTGATCCTACTAAAAGCACGTGTTCTCCCCAAGACACTGCTTTTCATCCCCAAATATAAACCATTTCTACACAAAATGATTCATTTTAGTAAAATATGATGACTTGTCTCCAAAATAGCATTATTGTTTTTTAAAATGCGACAATTTCAACATTTAATGTCTATTTATGTCAAGATTTAGACATGAATCAGTATTTATCCCAGGAATAAAGTGGTCTCAAT
The DNA here is from genome assembly GCF_039878825.1 of Excalfactoria chinensis. Classification (NCBI taxonomy): domain Eukaryota; kingdom Metazoa; phylum Chordata; class Aves; order Galliformes; family Phasianidae; genus Excalfactoria; species Excalfactoria chinensis. The sequence continues at coordinate 18,814 of NC_092856.1, forward strand.
AAATATCAAACTTTATCCCAGGGAAAAGACTTTTTCTCCCCAAAACGCTGCTTTTCATCCCCAAATATAAACCATTTCTACACAAATGTCATTGTTTTAGTGTAATATGACACTTTCTCCCCAAAATACCCTTTTTTGTATCCAATATATCCGATTTATGCACTTAATATCAGTTTATATCATAATTTTGACAGTTTTGCCAGAATATCACTATTTAGCCCTGAAATAAAACATTTTCTCTGTTGAATATCACACTTGATCCCACCAGAAAGACATTTTCTCCCCAAAACGCTGCTTTTCCTCCACAAAACATTTTCTTCACAAAACTCTGATTTTTAGCGCAATCTGATGGTTTCTCTCCAAAATAAAATTTTCGTCACGAAAATACGACAATTATACGATTTAATATCAATTTATATCAATATTTTAGTCAATTTCCACCAAACATCACTATTTATCCCAGAAATAAAATGATCTCACTAAAATAACACTCTTTATCCAAGGAAAAATACTTTTTCTCCCCAAAACGCTGCTTTGCATCCTTAAATGTTGACATTTCCAACACAGTATTCTGCTTTTTATCACAATGTGACACTTTCTCCCAGCAGTTCACGTTTTTCTCTCCAAAATGACAGTTTCTCTCCTTAATATCAATTCATGTCCAAATTTAGACCTTTTCCTCCCAAATATCACAATTTATCCCAGAAATAAAAGATTTTCTCTATTGAATATCACACTTGATCCCACCAGAAAGACATTTTCTCCCCAAAATAATGCTTTTCCTCCACAAAATAAAACATTTTCTCCACAGTTTTTTCTGTTTAACACATTATGATTATTTTGCACCAAAATATCATTTTTGTCTCAAAAATGTGCCAATTTCAACATTTAGTATCTATTTTTGTCAAAATTTAGACACTTTTCCCCAGAATATCACTATTTTTCCCAGAAATAAAATGGTTCACTAAAATAACGTGTTATCCCAGGTAAACAGATTTTTCTCCCTGGAACGCTGCTTTTCATCCCCAAATGTAGAGTATTTTTTCACACATTTCATCTTTTTAGCATTTTATGATGCTTTCTCCCCAAAGTAACTTTTTTTGTCTCCAATATATAACAATTTCTCCTTTTAATATTAATTTATGTCCAAATTTAGACATTTTTTCCAAATTTCACAATTTATCCAAGAAAAATAATCTGTTCTCTGTTAAATATCACAGTAGATTCCAACACAATGAGGATTTCTCCCCAAAACGCTGCCTTTCATCCACAAAGGAAGACATTTTCTTCACAATTCTTTTCATTTTAGCATAACCTGGCGCTTTCATCCCAAAATACACAATTTTGTCTCCAAAATCTGACAATTTCTCCCCTTAACATCAATTTCTGTCAATATTTAGACATTTTTTTTAATGAGTATCACTTTTTATCCCAGAAATAACCACTTTTCTCTTTGATGTATCACACTGTCACACCAAAACAACATTTTATCTCCAAAATACTGCTTTTCATCCACAAAAGAACACATTTTCTACAAAAAAATCCTCATTTTAACACAATATGATGCTTTCTCCACAAAATAATATTCTTGACCCGAAAATACAGTTTCTCCCCGTAATACCAATTTTAGTCAAAATTGAGACGTTTATCCCCCTTAATATCACTATTTTTCCCCGAAATAAACCATCTTCTCCCTTGAATATCTCACTTTATCCCAGCAAATAGGCACTTTCTACACAAATTCTCCTTTTCAGCTCCAAAAGAAGACATTTTCTCCATAAAATGATGCTTTTCATCACAATATGATGCATTCCCCTCAAAATACCCTTTTTTTATCTCCAAAATACAATGATTTCTCACCTTAAAATCAATTTCTGTCAAAATTCTTGAAATTTTTCTCCTGATTATCGCTGCTTATCCTGGATAGAAAATATTATCTCTTATATATCTCTTTTTATTTTAGCAAAAATACATTTTCTCCCAAAAATTTCGTCCCCAAAAGTGGACAATTTCACCACAAAATGTGGCTTTGTAGCACAATATGACAATATCTCACCAAAATAACATTTTTTGTCTCCAGAATGCTGCTATTTCACCACTTAAAGATGAAGAAGAAATGAGAAGAGTGTTTCTACACAAATTTCATCTTTTTAGTGTAATATGTAACTTGGGAGCAGAGCAACGTGAGAGCCCCACCAGCTTCCGTCTGTGGGCTGAATGGAATGATTTCCAACAGTGGTCTCCCTATGGACTGTGTTCCGTGCAGCACTGGGGCTGTGCTGCTGCACTGCCGGGCTCCCAAGTGCTGCATGAGCCCCGGCTGTGCAGCAGGCCCTGAGCAGCATCCCTGCCCCATCTGCACCTACAGGAGAAGAAGGAGCGGGCGAGGAGACGGGGGCTCTCCTTCTGGATGCAGTGAGTATCCCCTCATTGACCTTTGCACAGCCAACAGCAGCCGGGCTCCCAGCAATGGGCTGATGGCCTGGATTACTCCATTTACAACAAATGCAATTCACCACTGAAAAGACGTGTTTGTGTTTTTGTCTTCCAAACTGTATTGTGATTGCAAACTAATGATGTGTCCAAACTGCTTTTCAGAGTATCGCCTTTCCTTTGCAATGTCTCTTGCTCTTAGGAAAATTGAAACCTTTCTTTTGAAGGAAAATAGAGAACGGATGTGTGCTGCCGAGCTGCCTGGAAATGTTCTCAGTCCCTCCCACCATCTTTGGCCCTTCAGCTGGCCATCACTAAGAGGCCATGGGTGTTGCCTGAAAAGCATCAAGCCAAACACAGGGCTGAGGCAGAACCCAAGGCCAAGCAGCAGACCTGGGCTGAGTAAAGGCAGTGCAACCCTCCCCATGGTCTTCAGTGAGCTGGAAGGCCAGCCTGCCCTTGGTGTCCAAAGGGAGTAAGTGAGTGCTGCAGCCAGCGAGCTCCCAGTCACCCGATGACAGACGTTTAGGACTGAGAAGCTCAGGCCAGCACAGGAAGAGCCTCAGATGCCAGCGGCCTCAGCATCTCACAGTAAGGCCAGCCTGCCCGAGGGGCCCAGCACCACCACTTCTGGTGTGGAGCTGCTGGTACACAAGGGGTCCAGGACTGGGGAGTGCCAACCAGCACGGGGCAGAGCTGGGCTCCTGCCGTGCCATGGCAGGTAGCAGGCTGCTGTGCCAGCGTCATAATGGGCAGCTGCCAGCACTGGCCACGCTGTCACCGCATCGCCGTGGCGACGTCTGTGACACGGCCACCCGGCAGGGTTCTGAAGGCAGTGCCCAGTGCTGGGTCCTCCATCCTGAAGGAGCATCTGACCGAGAGCAGACGCATCTGGAAGGGATGAGTTCCCACATGGCTGTTGCCAGTGCGGAGCATCTTGCTGCGGTGAAGCGGGCCAAGATGAGATTCTGGGAGGATGGCCCTGCTCCACAGCGTGACTACAGAATGCCAGAGGTCACCGCCAAAGGTACGCGGGTCCGCAGCCCCCACTTGAGCAGAGCTGCCACCAAGTCCTGGCGCTGAGCGGGCCAGACCCGGCACGGGGACCGTCTCAGGGCTGTCTCCGTCTGGGGCAGGGGACGGAGACGACACTTTCCAGCTGCCACCTCCCTCCCGGCCCGAGGCAGTGGGAGCGCTGGGAAGCGGCAGATGCAGAGTGTGACCTGCTTTTCTTCTGCCCTGCAGAGCGAGTTGCTGTCTGGGATGCGGTGGCCGCGCACATACAGGAGCAGCTCCTGCTACGCAAGGTGGGTCGGCGCCTTCTTCCTGCTTGCCTGTTTGGAGGGCTGGAGAGTCCTTTGCGTTTGGCCACAGAAGGCAATGACTTCCCCTCCACAGAAAGCAGGGAACTCGGCCCCAAAACCCCTGTAAAGTACCAGTGGGCCTCGTGCATACGGGCCATGACTTGTGCTATGTGGTGTAGTGTGCTGGGGCTGATCCCAGTCTCTGGAATCTTCTGGCTTCTGCCCTGACTGCCATGCTGCGATTTTGGAGGGCAAAGGGAGGGAGAGGAGCGGGCAGCTCCTTCCCAAAGCTCTCCCGCTGCCTTGGCCTGAGCTTCTGAACAGTGGCAGAGAGCACAGCAGGACCCAAAGCACAGTCCCCGCACAGAGTATCCTTCAGCTCTTCCTCCAGCCTTAACCCTTTGGCCCTTCTCTTCCATGCACAGGGGGTCCGAGTTCCCACCTTCGGTTCCTTCAGCATCGTCTCTGAAAGGATCGAGGCTGAGGGTAGAACTGTGACCGTGCAGTGGCCTGCGTTTCACCTGGCCAGGAACCTTGCGAGCATCCATAACCTGACGAAGAATGAGGAATACCCGTCAGGTAGGAGGGGGCTTAAATACTTTCCGGCTGCCCAGACAGGACAAATGAGGCTACGGCCTTCATTCTGAAAAGCAAACCTCCCCTTCCATTGAGCCCATCCAAACATGGGCTTGTCCTGGCTGCTGAATGCAATGAGTAGCCCTTGGGGAGGCAGCGCTGGAAGAGCCACCACGTGATGGGCTCTGACACTCTGGTGTGATTTTCCAGGCCTCAAGCAGGTGGAGACCCTCCACTACGCTGAGGTGGCTGAGGCCGCATCTGTGAGCTGGCAGACTGGGAAGGCCTGCATCTTTGGCACCACATCGCTCGTCTCCCACTGCCTGAGGAAGGGGGAGAACATCGCCTTTGTCCTGAAGGACATCGGAGTGCTCCTCATCGAGGGATCCCGCGTCCAAATGAAGTTCTACTATGACTTCCTGGAGAGGATCAGCGGGAAGGAGAAGCTGGAAAAGGTTGTTTTCCAGGTGAGATTTTGATTTCTCCACAGCCCTTGTGCTGCCAGCACGTGGCTCTCCAGCTCCTGGCCTGCTGCTTGGGCCATGCAAGAGCTGCGGTGCAGCCAGCTCTGCCGGCCTTGGGCTCCTCCAGCACTCTCCAGTGCCTCAGCCATGACAAGGACGTCCCTCATTCTCCCTGTTCCTCCCCTGCAGGCGCCCTGGCTGCTGGACATGGTGGTGTCCCGGGTGGCAGCAGTTGCCTCCCTGACCTCCTCTGGCCGAGTCGTGGTCTTTCCCAGGTGAGTGCATTTGTGGCTGCAGCCCATGCTTGACGCAGCTGCTCAGCCTCCTGCAGCAGCGTTTGCTCCTTGTGACCACGAGTGTCCTGCCATGGGAACACAGGCAAAAATAGCTCAGAGGAGCTGGGCAGGGAATTGGCACCTCTCGTGTTCCAGCTTGTCCTCAGATAGATCTGATGGGAGAGATGAAGGAATTTAGGTGACAGTTTCATCCCATTGTGGCCCAGGTGGCTCCGTTTCTCAGGACAGCCCTTGGTACTGGGGCTGTCGACACTGGGGAATAACGGCCTTTAGGCAAGGTGACCGTCTGCCTGTGAGCAGGTGATCAGAGTGAGCAAAAAAAGCAGCTGGAGCCCTGGGTCACGCTCGTGTCTCCTCCTTTTGTCCAGGTTTCAACGGGAGTTTGCACCCAAACCACCACCCGGGAAACGCTGCAAAGCCTCCAGAGTGCCATTGCCACCTCTTGGCCAGGACAAGAAAGGTAAAGCAGCCGCCAGCTCCTCTCCAGACCACATACAACCAACGTGCGATGGGAAAATGCCCAGCCCACCATCACCCAAAAGCTCTGACTGCCAAACCGTTCACGCCAGCCTGGCACTGCCTCTCCTCCTGACCACACGTTGCCCTCATGAAATCCAGGATGCTGGGTGTGATGTTCCCGCAGTGCCCCCATCCCTGGGTACGGCAAGAGCCGGGGGGGTCCTAGGCCTTGTCCTCTCCCCAGGAAATGAGCCCACAAAAGAGGCTGTCAGCTCACAGGCACCACCCAGCTCCTCTTTCCCAAAGCAGATGCCACTAATGCACTCCCAGAACAGAGCTGCATCCTGGAGAGGAGGAGCTGGGCACAAGGCACAGAGGGCCCGCGGTCTCTGGAGATCGCATCTGTGAGGGGAGCAGAGCAGCCCTCTAGTGTGGTTCCGCTCAGGCCTGAGCAGCCCTGCCTGTCAGCAGGCCAGCAGGTTCAGGATCAGTATCCTCTGACGAGCTCTCTCCTTCCCAATTGCAGAGGAATCTCCAGCATTTCCACCCCTCCCCGGCTGGATCACTGTCACCTTTCTGGTGGAAGAACAGCCGGAAGAGACAACAAGCGATGTCAAGAGGAAGGACAGGTGAGACTGCAGGCTCAGGGTTGGGGTCTGCACGGGCTGTTTCCCTGACCTGGAAAGAGCCCATTCCCCAGCCCCACACAGTCACTCTTTGGGGCCACACAGCGGTGCTGAGTGCAACACAAGGAGGGCTGGGATGAGGCTGCTGCCAGCCCCCATTTCACATGGCTGGCCCCTCTCTGGCCCTCAGGAGAGCTCCAGTGCAACCAAAGAGCTGTGCCTGGGGAAGACTGCATTGCAGCCAAAGGTCCTGGCTCGGGGTTGCAGGATACGGCCCCAAAGCCATCACCCACTCAGGCAAACCCCTCCCTCTGTGTCTTTTCAGTCAGCTGCCAGCTGTCCCGCAGGCGCCTTCTGCCAAGGAGCAGCCTGAGAAACAAAAGAAGGCAAAACGCTCCACCAAAAGCAAGGAACCGGAAGGAAAAGGCTCTCCCAAAAGCAAAGAGGCAGAGCTAAAACACTCCACCAAAAGTCAAGAACCAGAAGGAAAAGGCTCTCCCAAAAGCAAAGAGGCAGAGGTAAAACGCTCCACCAAAAGCAAAGGGACAGCGGTAAAATGCTCCACCAAACGCAAAGAGGCAGAGATGGGACCAGCACCGGCAGCGCAACCTCCAAGTGCCCAAGAAGAAGAAGAGCTCGACTTTGTGAGAGTCCCCACCATTGAAAAAGTGCCGAAAAAGAGCCAGGCCAAGCCCAGAAAGCACAGTGGAGCCCCAGCCCTGCCGCAAACACCACTGGCAGCCCTATGGTCCTCATGCTCTGACACCAGCCTGCCCAAGGAGTGCACCAGCAGAGCCTTTGCTCTGATGCCACTGCGGCACAAGGGGACCGGATGGATGCAGAGTCAGCCAGCAAAGAGCAAAGCGGGGCTGCCCAGGCGGGGAACGTCCTGTCCACTCTGAGCAGGGCATGGGGTGCCCAAAAGAAGCAGAGCTCCACCTGAGGCTGCCAAACAGCTGTGCCATTCCTACCTGTGCCATTCCTGGGTGCCCATCTGAGCCCTTATTGGTTCTGGCTCAAAGTTGGCTTTCTGAGGCACTTCTTGCCAGAAGACTCTGACTCAGGACATGAGAGGTGGCTGTGGCAATCACCGTCACTTGGAGGACAGTTTGACATTGGAAAGTATTTCTCTGGAGCTGTTTGCCTTTGGAAGAGAGTGCTCAGGAGTGTTTACTGCTGGAAGATCTGGCCTGTGACCAAAACCTCACTCCAGCTTGGCATGGGAGAACTGGGGAACGATCCCATCGTATCCTGTGAAAAACAGGATGCAGGTGGGCACCTCCCTTACTGCTGAGATCCCCAAACCAGAAGCTGCCACTCCAAAGAGAGCTAACTCCACCTCTATTGGACTTATATAAATAAGCTGGGACAATTGCTGTTTTCATCAGCCAAACAACAACACCTGATGACCCGTCACTACAGAAGATCAACATCTGGACTCCCGTGGTAGTGACCATCTCTCTTTCCTTTCCTATAAAGACTGCTTGCTTTTATTTCCTACCTTTTATTTCCTACCTTTTCCTTATTGCCCGTCTTCCCTTCCACATCTCCCTTTTAAAATAAACCTTTAACACTTAACTCCTTGTGTCTTAATCTCTCCGTCGGGTACGTGTATATTAAAATTCCCTCCCTCTCGCTCTGATCATGGGAGTGAGACAGTGTCACCTCGGTGCAGAAAAGCAGAGGTAGAGGGACAATGGGGACTCTTCCTTCCGAGACCCCTTGGCTCTGACAGACGGGGTGCCTGCATTCCTTGGAGCCTTGGCACCTCAAGTTTCTCATCTTCCAGTGTCACGCTCTCTCCTGCTGGCACACCCAGCACACCAGAGCCCACGATTTGCAGCATTTGAAAGGCAGAATTGCGTGTGAGGCTGGGCCTGGGCCGGAGAGGAGACTGTTTCCTTCCAACTTGCAGCTCCTTAAGATCCCAGGTGGGAAGAGAAGGGCTTTTGGGGGGACTCGGGTATAGCTGAGGAGCAAAACACTGCAGCTGGGAACTTGGGAAGGGACAAAGAGAGGCAGAGAAATGGCTGCCTCCCTTCAGCGCTGACCTGAAGGCATCCCCAGGGGTTGCATCTGGGTAAAGAACTGCCCTGTGTTTGGAGAACCGTCTCTCTTCTTTGTACAGAATTCCATCAGTTGTTGGATCGCAGGTAAAGAGATGGAGGAAAATACAATCAAGGCCTTGCAGAAATTGGTCCTTTGCTGCGTTCTGGCCACTGTCAGCCCCACAGGGATGCTCTTTCCCGCTGAAATGCAGGTCCCAAGGGAAACAATTGCAACTCCCCACTTACTAGAAGGATTTGCATTCTCTTCCCATCCGTACTTTGAGTAAGCACTAGTCCTGTGTCCAAACAGATTGTTAAGGTGCCATGTTGCAACTGGATATCCAGAGCCCGGTTTAGAAGCCAAAGAGAAGCAGCCCAAGTCTGCTCCCCAACTCCTCTCCCAGTCAGCCCACGATGTGCAGCATTGAAAGGCAGAACTGTGCGTGAGGCTGGGCCTGGGCCGGAGATGAGCCGCTGAGGCAGCGCGTGGGCGTTGCCTGGCAACGGCGGGAGATTGAAACGGGCCCAGGACCCGGTAGAAGCCCTTTTGATGGCCGAAGTCGCCTGACTCGGAGCCGTCCCGGACCGATCAGCAGCGACTGACCGCGTGGTTCAAGGTGGATCTCGGGCGGTTCCTTCCAGCAGGGAACCCCCGGCCTACAGGAGCAGCCCGGCAGCTCTCGCAGCAGCCGCTGACGCAGCGCGGGGGCGTTGCCTGGCAACGGCGGGAGATTGAAACCGGCACAGGGAGGGCAGCGACGCGTCTCTGCCCACCAGAGTCGGACAGGAGGGGTCAGGGTCCGTGCACCTCGGAACTGACTGTTTCAGGGCTGATCAGTCTTCTGCTTAGCCATGGTCGTGCCCCGGCGGAAGGGCTTGAATCATAGAATCATGGAACCACAAGCTTGGAAAGGACCTGTGAGATCATTCAGTCCAACCATCCTCCCATTTCCATTGCTACCACAAGCCACTAAACCACATCTCGTAGCTCTTCATCCGGACGCCTCTTCAACAACTGCAGCCATTTCCTCCAGTCCTGTTTGTTGCCTGGGAGAAGAGGCCAAGCCCCTCCTCATCACTGCCTCCCTTCAGGTAGTTCTAGAGAGCTATAAGGTCTCCCCTGAGCCTCCTCTTCTCCAGGCTGAACATTGCCAGCTCCTTCAGCCTCTGCTCATAAGACTTGTGCTCCAGACTGTTGGAAAAGACCGCGGGAGACGTGCCTCATATATCATGGTCAACAGGTCTCAGTTTATTAGGTGTAACAGCATCTTCTTTATACAGTCAGTAATAAGCTCATACATATTGCAAATGTAAAGCTCAGGATAGGTGGGTTATACATTACTTCATCTGACCTTTGTGGTTAGCCTTATGGTTACTTTTCTTCATAGCTATGCCTACACATTGCTACACATTTTGTTTTTCCCTTTAGGCCGTCCTTGCCTCTCGCTACATATTCTGTCTTTAGCTACATATCCTGTCTTTCACATCCTGATTTCTCCTCACTGTTGCCTTTAGTCACATACCTTCTCTTACAATTTAACTAAAGGAATCTCATCATGTCCTTTCTCACGAAGCCATTCTGCATAAACACTCTCCACACCAGACCCCTTGCCAGTTTTGTCGCCCTCCTCTGAACACATTCCAGGGCCTCGATGTCTTTCTTGTAGTGAGGAGCCCCAAACTGGACGCAATACTGGAGGTGCGGCCTCACCAGAGCTGAGTAGAGGGGGATGATCACCTCTCTGCTCCTTCTGGCCACACTATTGCTAATGCAGGCCAGGATGCCGCTGGCCCTGTTGGCCACCTGGGCACACTGCTGGCTCACGTTCAGCTACACGCTCATGTTGAGCTACAGGTTAGAAGAAATGACCTACAGAGCTCCCTGCCAACGTCAACCATTCCGTGATTCCGTGACGTAAACCATAAAGAGATTTTACAGAGAATGTATTCTAACAACAACTCATCACTTTCCGGAGAACATGCTTTACTTTGTGCATCAAGTTGATGGGAACATGTTTTTGATAAATGGCCTATTTAAAATGTAAGGGTTGTACTTAAGCTGTCATTTGAAATATCACTTAAACAGCTGTTATACGCACTAAGTGCTTGCTAAGAACTGAAGTTGACTGGAAAGCACATTGAAGTGATGGGTTGTCACTGGTCAGGGACATTTGCAGCAGGATTTCTAGCAAGAAGGGCACGCTCAGCATCTCTAGGGACAGCACACAGCAAAGAACCTCTGAGTCACATGAGCTTGAAATGGATGACAATGCCAAGTCACGCAAATGCAGCATTGAACCACAGGAGAAAATAAGGCAGGCCAGAAATAATAAGGAAGCCAAAGAGAAGCCCAAGTCTGCTCCCCAACCCTTCCCCAAGTCAGGCCCTCAGCCAGCCATCTCTAAGAGGGCAAGGCTGTGCTCCTGCCAGGCAGGTCGTACCCAGCGGTGAACGTGGCACCAGGAGGGGTGGGATGGGGCTGCCAGGAGCCCCCACTTCACAGGGCTGTCCCCTCTGCAGCCCTCAGGAGAGCCGCAGCTCTGCCAGTGAGCTGTGTGTGGGAAAGGCTGTGTCACAGCCAAGGGTCCTGGCTGCAACAAGGAACGACTGGATGTTGTGCTGAGGGACATGGGTTAGTGGGAGCTATGGGTAAGAAGTGTACGGATGGACTGGATGATCTTTTAGGTCTTTTCCAACCTTGGTGATTCTATGATTCTATATGGGGTTTCTATGGGCCCCTATGGGGTTTCTATTATTATGGGATGTTGTGCTGAGGGACATGGTTTAGTGGGAGCTATGGGTAAGAGGTGTATGGATGGACTGGATGATCTTTTAGGTCTTTTCCGACCTTAGAGATTCTGTGATTCTTGATTCTTTGTGTCTCTTCTGAGGCAAATACCAATACTCTTCTGTGCCCCCAAATACCACATCTAAGGCAAAAACTGAGATATATTCTTCCAATATTACCACTATTTGTAAGTAAGACATATTCTTCCCTATATGCTTCCCTATATACTGCTTTTTATCCCCCAAATAAGACAATTTCTTCCCTAAATATCACACTTTATTCCAAACATAATGTATTTTCTCCTCAAAGTACTAATTTCTATCACCCAAATAAGACATTTTCTGAACTAAATTCATTTTATGCTTTAAATTAAAACATTTTCTCCTTTAAATGTCTCTTTTCATCCCAATATATTTTTTTTTCTACTCAAAATGTCACATTTTGGGGAGAAAACATCATTCCACTGGGATATAAAGCGGAATTTTGTGGAGAAAATGTCTAATTTTGGGGATATAAAGTGGAATTTTGGTGACAAAATGTTCAATTTCTGGGACACAGAAGAGTATTTTGGTGAGAAAGTATTAATTACTTGGATAATAAGTGGTGTTTTGGGGAGAAAATATTTATTCTTTGAGAAAAAACTGTGTGATGGTCAAAGAAGTGTTATAAAAGGCGGCATCTTGAGAAGAAAATGCATTGCTTTAGGAATAAAAGGTGGTATTTTGTTAGGAAATATCTGATTTTGGGGATATAGCGCAGTATTTTGGTAAGAAAATGTCCTATTTTTGGGTTATAATGAGTCATCTGGTGTGAAAATGTATTCTTTTGGGGATAAAGAGCGGTGTTGTATTTTGGTGAGAAAATGTCTAATTTTGGGGATAATAAGGGGTGTTTTGCTGAGAAAATATTTAATCCTTGAGAAACTAGCTGTATGTTGGGTAGAGACGGTGTTATTTTGGGGATAAAAAGTGGTGCTTTGGGGTGAAAATGTAATATTTTGGGGATAATAAGCGGTATTATGAGAAGAAAGTGCATTATATTAGGAATCAAAAGTGGTATTTGGGGATGGAAATGTCTTATGTTGGGGATAAAATGCTTTATTTTGGGGAGTAAATGTGCTATTTTTGCATTGTAATGAGTTGTGTTGGTGAGAAAATGTCTTAAGTTTGGGATAAAAAGAGATACTTGGGGTAGAAAATGACTTAGTTTTGAGGAAAAAAGTGGTATATGGAGTAGAAAATGACTTATTTTGGGGATAAATAGTGGCATTTTGGGGAGAATATTTCTTATTTTGGAGATAAGAAGCAGTATTTTGGGGAGAAAAAGTCATAGTTTTGGGATAAAAAGATGGGGAGAGAATGTCCTGTTCGGGGATAAAAAGTGATAGTTAGGAGAGAAAATGTCTTATTTTTAAGATACTGATCTGTTGGTGAGAAAAGGTCGTATTTCAGGGATGAAAAGCAGTATTCAGGGTAGGAAAGGTCTTCTTTGGGGATAAAAAGCAGTATTTCAGAGGGCAGATGTCCTGTTTTGGAGTTAAAAAGAGATAATTTGGGGAGAAACTGTCATAATTTTAGATAAGAAGTGGTATTTTGCAGATAAAGGTGATATTTTGGGTAGAAAATGTATTCTATTGTGTTCAAAAATCATATTTAATGGAGAAAATGTCTTGTTTGTGGCATGAAATGTATTTTGGGAAGAAAACGTTGGGGTAAATTGTGGCATTTGGGGGAGAAAATATCTTATTTTTGTAATAAACATTGGTATTTTGGGGAGAAAAAGTCAAATTTGGGGATACAAAGCTACGTCTTGGGGATCTTTTGTGGTCTCTTTGCTGCTCAATGGAAGGATGGTGATTCCTGCAACTGGATTTGCCACAGTCCTTCTTACAAGGACGAGCAGTGGGAGGAGATGTGCCCAGAAGAGGGGAGTGCTTGCCAGTAGGCAAAAGAGAAATGTAAATCATGCCTGTAAGTCTCTGCACTGTACTGGGGACCCTGCTTGGGAGCAGAGCAACGTGAGAGCCCCACCAGCTTCCGTCTGTGGGCTGAATGGAATGATTTCCAACAGTGGTCTCCCTGTGGACAGGGTTCCGTGCAGCACTGGGGCTGTGCTGCTGCACTGCCGGGCTCCCAAGTGCTGCATGAGCCCCGGCTGTGCAGCAGGCCCTGAGCAGCATCCCTGCCCCATCTGCACCTACAGGAGAAGAAGGAGCGGGCGAGGAGACGTGGGCGCGCCTTCTTTATGCAGTGAGTATCCCCTCATTGACCTTTGCCTAGCCAACAGCAGCCGGGCTCCCAGCAATGGGCTGATGGCCTGGATTACTCCATTTACAACAAATGCAATTCACCACTGAAAAGACGTGTTTGTGTTTTTGTCTTCCAAACTGTATTGTGACTGCAAAGGCAGTGAAACTGACCGCATGGTCTTCAGTGAGCTCGAAGGCCAGCCTGCCCTCGGTGTCCAAATGGAGTAAGTGAGTGCTGCAGCCAGCGAGCTCCCGGTCACCCGATGACAGACGTTTAGGACTGAGAAGCTCAGGCTACACAAGGGGTCCAGGACTGGGGAGTGCCAACCAGCACGGGGCAGAGCTGGGCTCCTGCCGTGCCATGGCAGGTAGCAGGCTGCTGTGCCAGCGTCATAATGGGCAGCTGCCAGCACTGGCCACGCTGTCACCGCATCGCCGTGGCGACGTCTGTGACACGGCCACCCGGCAGGGTTCTGAAGGCAGTGCCCAGTGCTGGGTCCTCCATCCTGAAGGAGCATCTGACCGAGAGCAGACGCATCTGGAAGGGATGAGTTCCCACATGGCTGTTGCCAGTGCGGAGCATCTTGCTGCGGTGAAGCGGGCCAAGATGAGATTCTGGGAGGATGGCCCTGCTCCACAGCGTGACTACAGAATGCCAGAGGTCACCGCCAAAGGTACGCGGGTCCGCAGCCCCCACTTGAGCAGAGCTGCCACCAAGTCCTGGCGCTGAGCGGGCCAGACCCGGCACGGGGACCGTCTCAGGGCTGTCTCCGTCTGGGGCAGGGGACGGAGACGACACTTTCCAGCTGCCACCTCCCTCCCGGCCCGAGGCAGTGGGAGCGCTGGGAAGCGGCAGATGCAGAGTGTGACCTGCTTTTCTTCTGCCCTGCAGAGCGAGTTGCTGTCTGGGATGCGGTGGCCGCGCACATACAGGAGCAGCTCCTGCTACGCAAGGTGGGTCGGCGCCTTCTTCCTGCTTGCCTGTTTGGAGGGCTGGAGAGTCCTTTGCGTTTGGCCACAGAAGGCAATGACTTCCCCTCCACAGAAAGCAGGGAACTCGGCCCCAAAACCCCTGTAAAGTACCAGTGGGCCTCGTGCATACGGGCCATGACTTGTGCTATGTGGTGTAGAGTGCTGGGGCTGATCCCAGTCTCTGGAATCTTCTGGCTTCTGCCCTGACTGCCGTGCTGCGATTTTGGAGGGCAAAGGGAGGGAGAGGAGCGGGCAGCTCCTTCCCAAAGCTCTCCCGCTGCCTTGGCCTGAGCTTCTGAACAGTGGCAGAGAGCACGGCAGGACCCAAAGCACAGTCCCCGCACATGGCAACCTTCAGCTTTCCTCCAGCCTTAACCCTTTGGCCCTTCTCTTCCATGCACAGGGGGTCCGAGTTCCCACCTTCGGTTCCTTCAGCATCGTCTCTGAAAGGATCGAGGCTGAGGGTAGAACTGTGACCGTGCAGTGGCCTGCGTTTCACCTGGCCAGGAACCTTGCGAGCATCCATAACCTGACGAAGAATGAGGAATACCCGTCAGGTAGGAGGGGGCTTAAATACTTTCCGGCTGCCCAGACAGGACAAATGAGGCTACGGCCTTCATTCTGAAAAGCAAACCTCCCCTTCCATTGAGCCCATCCAAACATGGGCTTGCCCTGGCTGCTGAATGCAATGAGTAGCCCTTGGGGAGGCAGCGCTGGAAGAGCCACCACGTGATGGGCTCTGACACTCTGGTGTGATTTTCCAGGCCTCAAGCAGGTGGAGACCCTCCACTACGCTGAGGTGGCTGAGGCCGCATCTGTGAGCTGGCAGACTGGGAAGGCCTGCATCTTTGGCACCACATCGCTCGTCTCCCACTGCCTGAGGAAGGGGGAGAACATCGCCTTTGTCCTGAAGGACATCGGAGTGCTCCTCATCGAGGGATCCCGAGTCCAAATGAAGTTCTACTATGACTTCCTGGAGAGGATCAGCGGGAAAGAGAAGCTGGAAAAGGTTGTTTTCCAGGTGAGGTTTTGATTTCTCCACAGCCCTTGTGCTGCCTGCACGTGGCTCTCCAGCTCCTGGCCTGCTGCTCGGGCCATGCAAGAGCTGCGGTGCAGCCAGCTCTGCCGGCCTTGGGCTCCTCCAGCACTCTCCAGTGCCTCAGCCATGACAAGGACGTCCCTCATCCTCCCTGTTCCTCCCCTGCAGGCGCCCTGGCTGCTGGACATGGTGGTGTCCCGGGTGGCAGCGGTTGCCTCCCTGACCTCCTCTGGCCGAGTCGTGGTCTTTCCCAGGTGAGTGCATTTGTGGCTGCAGCCCATGCTTGACGCAGCTGCTCAGCCTCCTGCAGCAGTGTTTGCTCCTTGTGACCTCGAGTGTCCTGCCATGGGAACACAGGCAAAAATAGCTCAGAGGAGCTGGGCAGACAATTGGCACCTCTCGTGTTCCAGCTTGTCCTCAGATAGATCTGATGGGAGAGATGAAGGAATTTAGGTGACAGTTTCATCCCATTGTGGCCCAGGTGGCTCCGTTTCTCAGGACAGCCCTTGGGACTGGGGCTGTCGACACTGGGGAATAACGGCCTTTAGGCAAGGTGACCGTCTGCCTGTGAGCAGGTGATCAGAGTGAGCACAAAAAGCAGCTGGAGCCCTGGCTCACGCTCGTGTCTCCTCCTTTTGTCCAGGTTTCAACGGGAGTTTGCACCCAAACCACCACCCGGGAAACGCTGCAAAGCCTCCAGAGTGCCATTGCCACCTCTTGGCCAGGACAAGAAAGGTAAAGCAGCCGCCAGCTCCTCTCCATACCACATACAAGCAACGTGCGATGGGAAAATGCCCAGCCCACCATCACCCAAAAGCTCTGACTGCCAAACCGTTCACGCCAGCCTGGCACTGCCTCTCCTCCTGACCACACGTTGCCCTCATGAAATCCAGGATGCTGGGTGTGATGTTCCCGCAGTGCCCCCATCCCTGGGTACGGCAAGAGCCGGGGGGGTCCTAGGCCTTGTCCTCTCCCCAGGAAATGAGCCCACAAAAGAGGCTGTCAGCTCACAGGCACCACCCAGCTCCTCTTTCCCAAAGCAGATGCCACTAATGCACTCCCAGAACAGAGCTGCATCCTGGAGAGGAGGAGCTGGGCACAAGGCACAGAGGGCCCGCGGTCTCTGGAGATCGCATCTGTGAGGGGAGCAGAGCAGCCCTCTAGTGTGGTTCCGCTCAGGCCTGAGCAGCCCTGCCTGTCAGCAGGCCAGCAGGTTCAGGATCAGTATCCTCTGACGAGCTCTCTCCTTCCCAATTGCAGAGGAATCTCCAGCATTTCCACCCCTCCCCGGCTGGATCACTGTCACCTTTCTGGTGGAAGAACAGCCAGAAGAGACAACAAGCGATGTCAAGAGGAAGGACAGGTGAGACTGCAGGCTCAGGGTTGGGGTCTGCACGGGCTGTTTCCCTGACCTGGAAAGAGCCCATTCCCCAGCCCCACACAGTCACTCTTTGGGGCCACACAGCGGTGCTGAGTGCAGCACAAGGAGGGCTGGGATGAGGCTGCTGCCAGCCCCCATTTCACATGGCTGGCCCCTCTCTGGCCCTCAGGAGAGCTCCAGTGCAACCAAAGAGCTGTGCGTGGGGAAGACTGCATTGCAGCCAAGGGTCCTGGCTCGGGGTTGCAGGATACGGCCCCAAAGCCATCACCCACTCAGGCAAACCCCTCCCTCTGTGTCTTTTCAGTCAGCTGCCAGCTGTCCCGCAGGCGCCTTCTGCCAAGGAGCAGCCTGAGAAACAAAAGAAGGCAAAACGCTCCACCAAAAGCAAGGAACCGGAAGGAAAAGGCTCTCCCAAAAGCAAAGAGGCAGAGGTAAAACACTCCACCAAAAGTCAAGAACCAGAAGGAAAAGGCTCTCCCAAAAGCAAAGAGGCAGAGGTAAAACGCTCCACCAAAAGCAAAGGGACAGCGGTAAAACGCTCCACCAAACGCAAAGAGGCAGAGATGGGACCAGCACCGGCAGCGCAACCTCCAAGTGCCAAAGAAGAAGAAGAGCTCGACTTTGTGAGAGTCCCCACCATTGAAAAAGTGCCGAAAAAGAGCCAGGCCAAGCCCAGAAAGCACAGTGGAGCCCCAGCCCTGCCGCAAACACCACTGGCAGCCCTATGGACCTCGAGCTCTGACACCAGCCTGCCCAAGGAGTGCACCAGCAGAGCCTTTGCTCTGATGCCACTGCGGCACAAGGGGACCGGATGGATGCAGAGTCAGCCAGCAAAGAGCAAAGCGGGGCTGCCCAGGCGGGGAACGTCCTGTCCACTCTGAGCAGGGCATGGGGTGCCCAAAAGAAGCAGAGCTCCACCTGAGGCTGCCAAACAGCTGTGCCATTCCTACCTGTGCCATTCCTGGGTGCCCATCTGAGCCCTTATTGGTTCTGGCTCAAAGTTGGCTTTCTGAGGCACTTCTTGCCAGAAGACTCTGACTCAGGACATGAGAGGTGGCTGTGGCAATCACCGTCACTTGGAGGACAGTTTGACGTTGGAAAGTATTTCTCTGGAGCTGTTTGCCTTTGGAAGAGAGTGCTCAGGAGTGTTTACTGCTGGAAGATCTGGCCTGTGACCAAAACCTCACTCCAGCTTGGCATGGGAGAACTGGGGAACGATCCCATCGTATCCTGTGAAAAACAGGATGCAGGTGGGCACCTCCCTTACTGCTGAGATCCCCAAACCAGAAGCTGCCACTCCAAAGAGAGCTAACTCCACCTCTGTTGGACTTATATCAATAAGTTGGGACAATTGCTGTTCTCATCAGCCAAACAACAACACCTGATGACCCGTCACTACAGAAGATCAACATCTGGACTCCCATGGTAGTGACCATCTCTCTTTCCTTTCCTATAAAGACTGCTTGCTTTTATTTCCTACCTTTTATTTCCTACCTTTTCCTTATTGCCCGTCTTCCCTTCCACATCTCCCTTTTAAAATAAACCTTCAACACTTAACTCCTTGTGTCTTAATCTCTCCATTGGTTACGTGTATATTAAAATTCCCTCCCTCTTGCTCTGACAATGGGAGTGAGACAGTGTCACCTCAGTGAAGAAAAGCAGAGGTAGAGGGACAATGGGGACTCTTCCTTCCGAGACCCCTTGGCTCTGACAGACTTTCTAGGTACTTTCATTTCTTCACAGAGTTGCTCAGAATCATCGCCTGGGAGCATGTGAACATATAGAGGCTCAGTTGTTGGGGTACCAAGTTGTCTTTGTAAGGATTTATGAGTGCATACAGTAGTTCTGAGTAGATGGAGTGCTCTAGAATAGCTGAGTTAGGCTGGTAGCTTACGAGTTAGTGGGTGGGGGGTTTAGGTATGTGTGTGTGCAGGTTCTCTCGCATGCATCGCTCATTAAGGTGAAGTGCGTGATGTCAGGCCTGGGTCGGGGCAATCCCAGGTATATGTATATCCTGGGATAGGACACGTTGACATGGCCACCGCCATCAGCTTTGCACTCTCACCAGCTCAGAACAACCTGCACAAGCGGGGTGACCCACTGTCACCATCACTATGGTGGAACAAGCCACTCACTGCCTCCAGAGATACTCAGCAAGGGTCGGTGAGTGTCAGTGTGTGCCATGTTTCCATTTTATTTGTGCTGTGTGCAAGAGGTTTCATTGGGCAGGACCAGCTTGATGGTCAGATCCCGGAGCATTGACTACCCAACTGGCCTTTGCTACATGTGCATCCCAACGTCTGACTGTCTCAGCGTACATTGCCCTCAGTGTAGTTGTTAACAACACTGCAGAGGCTGTGCATGATCACAGAATGACAGTCACACAGAATCACAGAATGACCCAGGCTGGAAGGGACCTCTAGGATCATGAAGCGCCAACCCCACTGCCTGGCAGGGCCACCAAACTTCCATGATGTGATATATGCACTTGACACCATGCTCTTCGGCCCAGGGGTTATGAGATCGTTTTGGAAATTAGTCCAGTTGTCTGACTTGGTTCTATCTGGGATGCCATGTTGCTGCAAGACTTACTTTTCCAAGTCTAAGATAGTATTTCAAGCAGTGTTTTTCCCAACGCAGCACCTGGCAGACAAAAGCGTGAGCACCCGCTGCAGCCCTCCTCCATCCAGGTCCCCAGCCTGGGATGGGAAGCCCTGATCCCCTCGACCCTCCACACTACCTCAGTCTGCTTTGTCTCTGCCTTCAGCTGCTCCTCTAGCTGGGCAATGAGCTGCTTCTCCTGCAAAACAACTCCTGACCCTTGTCCCTGCCTCCCCCTGCCCTCAGAGTGCAGGCACCTTCTCTCAAGGAGGGTAAAGAACTGGGATAATTTATACTTGCTTATCCAGGCAGTGTCTGTGGGCCTCTAAGAGAAATCCCTGCATTCCAGAAGCAGAGACAAAAAGGACAGGCAGAGGAGTGCCTAATGAAGCTGGAAAGATGCTTTCAGCTGTGGCTGCTATTGCTGGATACAACCAGCCACCCAAGGCTGAGCACGCTCTCCTGTCTCCATCTCAGTTCTGGAAATAGGCAGAAGAGCTCAGTGTTCTCTTGGCTACATTTACTGCCGTGAGCCATTCTGAAATGCACGTTGTTTCAGGCAGGCACAAGCCCGAGGGCCTAAACCACAGCCTGATGTTGGAAACGTCCAGAGAATTTATCAGGACGGTACCTGTGATAAAGCAGATTTAACTGGCAGTTTCAGTGGCGGGCGTCCTGCAAGCAGGAGAGCAGCACAGAAAACAGTGCTCCATCTCTTACGTCCTGTTACCCGACACTGATCTCTTTCTCCCCTGGGTCCTCACTGGCTGAGTACTTGAGGTTCACAAACACCCGAGGCTCCGCTACACATAGGGATACTGGGTGAACACGAAGTTTTGGTTGCTGGGCCCTATGGCAAATGGAAGTGTGCTGGCTGGTGCAGAATGCAGAAGGAAGGGGGCTTGCTGGGCTGCAACCAAGAAGGAAGGGACTTGTGGAGCCCAACGGCAGAAGGAATTAGACATTTCCTCCCCTAAATACCACATTTATCTCATAAAGAAGGCAGTTTGTCCCTTAAATATCAATTTTTTAGCCCCAAAATATATTTCCTCCCTTAAATAGCACTACTTATCCCCAAAATATGACATTTTCTGCACAAAAAACCACCCATTTTCTGCTGTAAATATCTCCTTTAATGTCAAAAAAGACAATTTCTCCCTTTAGTATCAGTATTTATTTCAAAAATTAGATACTTTCACACTTATATCTTACTATAATGCATTTTCTCTATTAAATATCACTTTCTATACCAAAGCTAAGATGTTCTCTCCATTAAATATCATTTCTTATCCCAAAAAGAAGACTCTTGCTCCCATGTTATCACTTTTTATACAAATTAATGACATTTTCTCTTTTAAATATCACTTATAATCTCATAAATGTGATTTTTCCCCCTTAAGCATCACTTTATCCCAGTAATAAGACATTATCACCATTTAATCTCAATTTAAACTGCAAAATTAGGTATTTCCTACACAAAATACTGTTTTTATACAAAAAAATAAGATAATTTCTTCTATAGAAATCACGATTTATACCAAAAATAAGACATTTTTCCTTTCAATATCACTTTTTATCCCAAATAATAATATATCTCATCTATCTACATCAAATGCTTCTTTCTATCCCCATAGTATGACTTTCCGTTTTATCAATTAATATCCCAAATAATAGACACAATCTCTTTTAACAACCCCTTTCTACCACAAAAATAAGACACGATCTCCATTCGAGATCAGTTTTCATCCCAACTTAAGACCCCGAGGCCCCTCCTCTCCCACTGCCACTCCGGCCCTTCCTCGGCCTCTCATTGGTCAGCGGCAGTTCCACCCCGCCCCCGGTCTCTCATTGGTCAGTGGCAGCTCCGGCCCGCCCCCGGTCTCTCATTGGCCAACGGCAGTTCTGGCCCTTTCCTACCTCTCATTGGTCAGCGGCAGTTCCGGCCCGGCCCCGGCCTCTCATTGGTCAGCGTCTGTGGGGTAATGTGGGTGTGTGGGGGGAGATATAGGGTAATATGGTGCTATAGGGAGGGTGTAGGTTAATATGAAGGTATGGGGGGGGATTATAAGGGTAATATGGGGCTGTGGGTGGCAGTGGGAGGGATATAGGGGTGGATAGTGGGGGATATGGGGTTGTAGTGGTCTCTGGAGGGATGTCGGGGGATATGAGGAAATGGGTGGCTGTGATAGGGGGGCTGTCGGGGCCTGTAGGGGGGATATGGGGATGTAGGTAGCTGATGTGGGAATATAGAGGGATGTGGAGCTCTAGGGGGGGTTGGAAGAGATGTCGTGCTAGAGGGGGCTTTGGGGGGGCTATAGAGGGATATAGAGCTGTGCGGGTCTTATAGGAGGATATGGGGCTGTAGGGTGCTACAGGGGTTATAGGGGTGGTCGTAGGGGTTTATGGGGCTATGGGCAGCTTTATTGTTGCTATAGGGGGGATATAGAGCTATGGGAAGTTGTGTGGAATTATAGAAGTGGTATAGGGGGGTATGGGATAGAGGGGGCTCTGGGAGGATATAGGGGACTGTGGAGGGGATATAGGGCAGATGCTGGGCTGTGGGGGGCTATAGGCAGCTGGGGGCTGTGGGGTGATATGTGTCTGTTGTATAAATGTATAAATGTATAAATTTTGACATACATTGATATTAAGATTATTTATTAATATTGATATTGATATTAATTGTCATGTTTTGGAGACAAAAAGAGTATATTGGGGAGAAAAAGCATAATATTTGGTGAACAACTGCATAATATTGGGGAGAAAACATAATACTGAGCTAAAAAGCAACAATTTGTGGAGAAAGTGCAGTCTTTTTGATAGAAAAACCAGAATTTTGTAGAGAAAATGTGTTTTGACTTGCATATAATAGTGATACTTTTGAGAAAATTTCTTTTGAGGATAAATAGTGATATTCGATGGTAAAATGTCTAAATTTGGACATAAATTGATATTAAAAGGAGAAATCGTTATATATTGGAGACAAAAAAGGTAATTTTGGGGGACAAAGCCCCAGTACAGTGCAGAGACTTACAGGCATGATTTACATTTCTCTTTTGCCTACTGGCAAGCACTCCTCTTCAGGGCACTTCTCCTCCCACTGCTCGTCCTTGTAAGAAGGACTGTGGCAAATCCAGTTGCAGGAATCACCATCCTTCCATTGAGCATCAAAGAGACCACAAAAGATCCCCAAAATGTTGCAATTTTTCCCCAAATTAGACAATTTCTCCCCAAAATACCAATGTTTATTACAAAAATAAGATATTTTCTCTCCCAAATGCCACAATTTACCCCAACGTTTTCTTCCCAAAATACATTTCATGCCAAAAACAAGACATTTTCTCCATTAAATATGACTTTTGAACACAATAGAATACATTTTCTACCCAAAATATCACCTTTTATCCCATAAATAAAACACTTTATCTGCAAAATACCACTTTTTATTTAAAAATATGAGTTTATCCACAAACTGCCTCTTATTAACCCCAAAATAGGACATCTCTCTGAAATACTGCTTTTTCTCCCCAAAGAAGACCTTTCCTAACCTGAATACTGCTTTTCATCCCAAAAATACGACCTTTTCTCACCAACAGATCAGTATCTTAAAAATAAGACATTTTCTCTCCTAACTATCACTTTTTATCCCCGAACAGGACATTCTCTCCCCATCATTCTACTTTTTATCCCCAAAATTAGACATTTTCTCCAAAAAATTCCCAATAGTATGATGCTTTCTCCCCAAAAATGTGACATTTTGCATAGAAAAGAGACGTCACAGACGTCGCCACGGCGATGTGGTGACAGCGTGGCCAGTGCTGGCAGCTGCCCATTATGACGCTGGCACAGCAGCCTGCTACCTGCCATGGCACGGCAGGAGCCCAGCTCTGCCCCGTGCTGGTTGGCACTCCCCAGTCCTGGACCCCTTGTGTAGCCTGAGCTTCTCAGTCCTAAACGTCTGTCATCTGGTGACCGGGAGCTCGCTGGCTGCAGCACTCACTTACTCCCTTTGGACACTGATGGCAGGCTGGCCTTCGAGCTCACTGAAGACCATGCGGTCAGTTTCACTGCCTTTGCAGTCACAATACAGTTTGGAAGACAAAAACACAAACACGTCTTTTTAGTGGTGAATTGCATTTATTTTACATGGAGTAATCCAGGCCATTAGCACACTGGCCTTTGCTTCAGGATCCGTGCACCTCGAAACTGACTGTTTCAGGGCTGATCAGTCTTCTGCTTAGCCATGGTCGTGCCCCGGCAGAAGGGCTTGAATCATAGAATCATGGAACCACAAGGTTGGAAAGGACCTGTGAGATCATTCAGTCCAACCATCCTCCCATTTCCACGGACACGGACCCTGTAGCAAAGTCCAGTTGGGTAGTCAATGCTCCGGGATCTGACCATCAAGCTGGTCCTGCCCAATCAAACCTCTTGCACACAGCACAAATAAAATGGAAACATGGCACACACTGACACTCACCGACCCTTGCTGAGTATCTCTGGAGGCAGTGAGTGGCTCGTTCCACCATAGTGATGGTGACAGTGGGTCACCCCACTTGTGCAGGTTGTTCTGAGCTGGTGAGAGTGCAAAGCTGATGGCGGTGGCCATGTCAACGTGTCCTATCCCAGGATATACATATACCTGGGATTGCCCCGACCCAGGCCCGACATCACGCACTTCACCTTAATGAGCGATGCACGCGAGAGAACCTGTACAGCTACCTAAACCCCCCACGCACTAACTCGTAAGCTATCAGCCTAACTCAGCTATTCTAGAGCACTCCATCTACTCAGAACTACTGTATGCACTCATAAATCCTTACAAAGACAACTTGGTACCCCAACAACTGAGCCTCTATATGTTCACATGCTCCCAGGCGATGATTCTGAGCAACTCTGTGAAGAAATGAAAGTACCTAGAAAGTCTGTCAGAGCCAAGGGGTCTCGGAAGGAAGAGTCCCCATTGTCCCTCTACCTCTGCTTTTCTTCACCGAGGTGACACTGTCTCACTCCCATTGTCAGAGCAAGAGGGAGGGAATTTTAATATACACGTACCCGACGGAGAGATTAAGACACAAGGAGTTAAGTGTTAAGGGTTTATTTTAAAAGGGAGATGTGGAAGGGAAGACGGGCAATAAGGAAAAGGTAGGAAATAAAAGGTAGGAAATAAAAGCAAGCAGTCTTTATAGGAAAGGAAAGAGAGATGGTCACTACCATGGGAGTCCAGATGTTGATCTTCTGTAGTGACGGGTCATCAGGTGTTGTTGTTTGGCTGATGAGAACAGCAATTGTCCCAACTTATTGATATAAGTCCAACAGAGGTGGAGTTAGCTCTCTTTGGAGTGGCAGCTTCTGGTTTGGGGATCTCAGCAGTAAGGGAGGTGCCCACCTGCATCCTGTTTTTCACAGGATACGATGGGATCGTTCCCCAGTTCTCCCATGCCAAGTTGGAGTGAGGTTTTGGTCACAGGCCAGATCTTCCAGCAGTAAACACTCCTGAGCACTCTCTTCCAAAGGCAAACAGCTCCAGAGAAATACTTTCCAACGTCAAACTGTCCTCCAAGTGACGGTGATTGCCACAGCCACCTCTCATGTCCTGAGTCAGAGTCTTATGGCAAGAAGTGCCTCAGAAAGCCAACTTTGAGCCAGAACCAATAAGGGCTCAGATGGGCACCCAGGAATGGCACAGGTAGGAATGGCACAGCTGTTTGGCAGCCTCAGGTGGAGCTCTGCTTCTTTTGGGCACCCCATGCCCTGCTCAGAGTGGACAGGACGTTCCCCGCCTGGGCAGCCCCGCTTTGCTCTTTGCTGGCTGACTCTGCATCCATCCGGTCCCCTTGTGCCGCAGTGGCATCAGAGCAAAGGCTCTGCTGGTGCGCTCCTTGGGCAGGCTGGTGTCAGAGCTCGAGGACCATAGGGCTGCCAGTGGTGTTTGCGGCAGGGCTGGGGCTCCACTGTGCTTTCTGGGCTTGGCCTGGCTCTTTTTCGGCACTTTTTCAATGGTGGGGACTCTCACAAAGTCGAGCTCTTCTTCTTCTTTGGCACTTGGAGGTTGCGCTGCCGGTGCTGGTCCCATCTCTGCCTCTTTGCGTTTGGTGGAGCGTTTTACCGCTGTCCCTTTGCTTTTGGTGGAGCGTTTTACCTCTGCCTCTTTGCTTTTGGGAGAGCCTTTTCCTTCTGGTTCTTGACTTTTGGTGGAGTGTTTTACCTCTGCCTCTTTGCTTTTGGGAGAGCCTTTTCCTTCCGGTTCCTTGCTTTTGGTGGAGTGTTTTGCCTTCTTTTGTTTCTCAGGCTGCTCCTTGGCAGAAGGCGCCTGCGGGACAGCTGGCAGCTGACTGAAAAGACACAGAGGGAGGGGTTTGCCTGAGTGGGTGATGGCTTTGGGGCCGTATCCTGCAACCCCGAGCCAGGACCCTTGGCTGCAATGCAGTCTTCCCCACGCACAGCTCTTTGGTTGCACTGGAGCTCTCCTGAGGGCCAGAGAGGGGCCAGCCATGTGAATTAGGGGCTGGCAGCAGCCTCATCCCAGCCCTCCTTGTGCTGCACTCAGCACCGCTGTGTGGCCCCATACAGTGACTGTGTGGGGCTGGGGAATGGGCTCTTTCCAGGTCAGGGAAACAGCCCGTGCAGACCCCAACCCTGAGCCTGCAGTCTCACCTGTCCTTCCTCTTGACATCGCTTGTTGTCTCTTCTGGCTGTTCTTCCACCAGAAAGGTGACAGTGATCCAGCCGGGGAGGGGTGGAAATGCTGGAGATTCCTCTGCAATTGGGAAGGAGAGAGCTCGTCAGAGGATACTGATCCTGAACCTGCTGGCCTGCTGACAGGCAGGGCTGCTCAGGCCTGAGCGGAACCACACTAGAGGGCTGCTCTGCTCCCCTCACAGATGCGATCTCCAGAGACCGCGGGCCCTCTGTGCCTTGTGCCCAGCTCCTCCTCTCCAGGATGCAGCTCTGTTCTGGGAGTGCATTAGTGGCATCTGCTTTGGGAAAGAGGAGCTGGGTGGTGCCTGTGAGCTGACAGCCTCTTTTGTGGGCTCATTTCCTGGGGAGAGGACAAGGCCTAGGACCCCCCCGGCTCTTGCCGTACCCAGGGATGGGGGCACTGCGGGAACATCACACCCAGCATCCTGGATTTCATGAGGGCAACGTGTGGTCAGGAGGAGAGGCAGTGCCAGGCTGGCGTGAACGGTTTGGCAGTCAGAGCTTTTGGGTGATGGTGGGCTGGGCATTTTCCCATCGCACGTTGCTTGTATGTGGTATGGAGAGGAGCTGGCGGCTGCTTTACCTTTCTTGTCCTGGCCAAGAGGTGGCAATGGCACTCTGGAGGCTTTGCAGCGTTTCCCGGGTGGTGGTTTGGGTGCAAACTCCCGTTGAAACCTGGACAAAAGGAGGAGACACGAGCGTGAGCCAGGGCTCCAGCTGCTTTTTTTGCTCACTCTGATCACCTGCTCACAGGCAGACGGTCACCTTGCCTAAAGGCCGTTATTCCCCAGTGTCAACAGCCCCAGTACCAAGGGCTGTCCTGAGAAACGGAGCCACAATGGGATGAAACTGTCACCTAAATTCCTTCATCTCTCCCATCAGATCTATCTGAGGACAAGCTGGAACACGAGAGGTGCCAATTCCCTGCCCAGCTCCTCTGAGCTATTTTTGCCTGTGTTCCCATGGCAGGACACTCGTGGTCACAAGGAGCAAACGCTGCTGCAGGAGGCTGAGCAGCTGCGTCAAGCATGGGCTGCAGCCACAAATGCACTCACCTGGGAAAGACCACGACTCTGCCAGAGGAGGTCAGGGAGGCAACCGCTGCCACCCGGGACACCACCATGTCCAGCAGCCAGGGCGCCTGCAGGGGAGGAACAGGGAGAATGAGGGACGTCCTTGTCATGGCTGAGGCACTGGAGAGTGCTGGAGGAGCCCAAGGCTGGCAGAGCTGGCTGCACCGCAGCTCTTGCATGGCCCAAGCAGCAGGCCAGGAGCTGGAGAGCCACGTGCAGGCAGCACAAGGGCTGTGGAGAAATCAAGACCTCACCTGGAAAACAACCTTTTCCAGCTTCTCCTTCCCGCTGATCCTCTCCAGGAAGTCATAGTAGAACTTCATTTGGACTCGGGATCCCTCGATGAGGAGCACTCCAATGTCCTTCAGGACAAAGGCGATGTTCTCCCCCTTCCTCAGGCAGTGGGAGACGAGCGATGTGGTGCCAAAGATGCAGGCCTTCCCAGTCTGCCAGCTCACAGATGCGGCCTCAGCCACCTCAGCGTAGTGGAGGGTCTCCACCTGCTTGAGGCCTGGAAAATCACACCAGAGTGTCAGAGCCCATCACGTGGTGGCTCTTCCAGCGCTGCCTCCCCAAGGGCTACTCATTGCATTCAGCAGCCAGGACAAGCCCATGTTTGGATGGGCTCAATGGAAGGGGAGGTTTGCTTTTCAGACTGAAGGCCGTAGCCTCATTTGTCCTGTCTGGGCAGACGGAAAGTATTTAAGCCCCCTCCTACCTGACGGGTATTCCTCATTCTTCGTCAGGTTATGGATGCCCGCAAGGTTCCTGGCCAGGTGAAATGCAGGCCACTGCACGGTCACAGTTCTACCCTCAGCCTCGATCTGTTCAGAGACGATGCTGAAGGAACCGAAGGTGGGAACTCGGACCCCCTGTGCATGGAAGAGAAGGGCCAAAGGGTTAAGGCTGGAGGAAGAGCTGAAGGTTGCCATGTGCGGGGACTGTGCTTTGGGTCCTGCCGTGCTCTCTGCCACTGTTCAGAAGCTCAGGCCAAGGCAGCGGGAGAGCTTTGGGAAGGAGCTGCCCGCTCCTCTCCCTCCCTTTGCCCTCCAAAATCGCAGCACGGCAGTCAGGGAAGAAGCCAGAAGATTCCAGAGACTGGGATCAGCCCCAGCACTCTACACCACATAGCACAAGTCATGGCCCGTATGCACGAGGCCCACTGGTACTTTACAGGGGTTTTGGGGCTGAGTTCCCTGCTTTCTGTGGAGGGGAAGTCATTGCCTTCTGTGGCCAAACGCAAAGGACTCTCCAGCCCTCCAAACAGGCAAGCAGGAAGAAGGCGCCGACCCACCTTGCGTAGCAGGAGCTGCTCCTGTATGTGCGCGGCCACCGCATCCCAGACAGCAACTCGCTCTGCAGGGCAGAAGAAAAGCAGGTCACACTCTGCATCTGCCGCTTCCCAGTGCTCCCACTGCCTCGGGCCGGGAGGGAGGTGGCAGCTGGAAAGTGTCGTCTCCGTCCCCTGCCCCAGACGGAGACAGCCCTGAGACGGTCCCCGTGCCGGGTCTGGCCCGCTCAGCGCCAGGACTTGGTGGCAGCTCTGCTCAAGTGGGGGCTGCGGACCCGCGTACCTTTGGCGGTGACCTCTGGCATTCTGTAGTCACGCTGTGGAGCAGGGCCATCCTCCCAGAATCTCATCTTGGCCCGCTTCACCGCAGCAAGATGCTCCGCACTGGCAACAGCCATGTGGGAACTCATCCCTTCCAGATGCGTCTGCTCTCGGTCAGATGCTCCTTCAGGATGGAGGACCCAGCACTGGGCACTGCCTTCAGAACCCTGCCGGGTGGCCGTGTCACAGACGTCGCCACGGCGATGCGGTGACAGCGTGGCCAGTGCTGGCAGCTGCCCATTATGACGCTGGCACAGCAGCCTGCTACCTGCCATGGCACGGCAGGAGCCCAGCTCTGCCCCGTGCTGGTTGGCACTCCCCAGTCCTGGACCCCTTGTGTATCCTGAGCTTCTCAGTCCTAAACGTCTGTCATCTGGTGACGGGGAGCTCGCTGGCTGCAGCACTCACTTACTCCCTTTGGACACCGAGGGCAGGCTGGCCTTCGAGCTCACGGAAGACCATGCGGTCAGTTTCACTGCCTTTGCAGTCACAATACAGTTTGGAAGACAAAAACACAAACACGTCTTTTTAGTGTTGAATTGCATTTGTTGTAAATGGAGTAATCCAGGCCATCAGCCCATTGCTGGGAGCCCGGCTGCTGTTGGCTAGGCAAAGGTCAATGAGGGGATACTCACTGCATCCAGAAGGAGAGCCCACGTCTCCTCGCCCGCTCCTTCTTCTCCTGTAGGTGCAGATGGGGCAGGGATGCTGCTCAGGGCCTGCTGCACAGCCGGGGCTCATGCAGCACTTGGGAGCCCAGCAGTGCAGCAGCACAGCCCCAGTGCTGCACGGAACCCTGTCCACAGGGAGACCACTGTTGGAAATCATTCCATTCAGCCCACAGACGGAAGCTGGTGGGGCTCTCATGTTGCTCTGCTCCCAAGCAGGGTCCCCAGTACAGTGCAGAGACTTACAGGCATGATTTACATTTCTCTTTTGCCTACTGGCAAGCACTCCCCTCTTCAGGGCACATCTCCTCCCACTGCTCGTCCTTGTAAGAAGGACTGTGGCAAATCCAGTTGCAGGAATCACCATCCTTACACTGAGCATCAAAGAGACCACAAAAGATCCCCAAGACGTAGCTTTGTATCCCCAAATTTGACTTTTTCTCCCCAAAATACCAATGTTTATTACAAAAATAAGATATTTTCTCCCCCAAATGCCACAATTTACCCCAACGTTTTCTTCCCAAAATACATTTCATGCCACAAACAAGACATTTTCTCCATTAAATATGACTTTTGAACACAATAGAATACATTTTCTACCCAAAATATCACCTTTATCTGCAAAATACCACTTCTTATCTAAAATTATGACAGTTTCTCCCCAAATTATCTCTTTTTAACTCCAAAACAGGACATCTGCCCTCTGAAATACTGCTTTTTATCCCCAAAGAAGACCTTTCCTACCCTGAATACTGCTTTTCATCCCAGAAATACGACCTTTTCTCACCAACAGATCAGTATCTTAAAAATAAGACATTTTCTCTCCTAACTATCACTTTTTATCCCCGAACAGGACATTCTCTCCCCATCATTCCACTTTTTATCCCAAAACTATGACTTTTTCTCCCCAAAATACTGCTTCTTATCTCCAAAATAAGAAATATTCTCCCCAAAATGCCACTATTTATCCCCAAAATAAGTCATTTTCTACTCCATATACCACTTTTTTCCTCAAAACTAAGTCATTTTCTACCCCAAGTATCTCTTTTTATCCCAAACGTAAGACATTTTCTCACCAACACAACTCATTACAATGCAAAAATAGCACATTTACTCCCCAAAATAAAGCATTTTATCCCCAACATAAGACATTTCCATCCCCAAATACCACTTTTGATTCCTAATATAATGCACTTTCTTCTCATAATACCGCTTATTATCCCCAAAATATTACATTTTCACCCCAAAGCACCACTTTTTATCCCCAAAATAACACCGTCACTACCCAACATACAGCTAGTTTCTCAAGGATTAAATATTTTCTCAGCAAAACACCCCTTATTATCCTTAAAATTAGACATTTTCTCTCCAAAATACAACACCGCTCTTTATCCCCAAAAGAATACATTTTCACACCAAGATGACTCATTATAACCCAAAAATAGGACATTTTCTTACCAAAATACTGTGCTATATCCCCAAAATCAGATATTTCCTAACAAAATACCACCTTTTATTCCTAAAGCAATGCATTTTCTTCTCAAGATGCCGCCTTTTATAACACTTCTTTGACCATCACACAGTTTTTTCTCAAAGAATATTTTCTCCCCAAAACACCACTTATTATCCCAATAATTAATACTTTCTCACCAAAATACTCTTCTGTGTCCCAGAAATTGAAAATTTTGTCACCAAAATTCCACTTTATATCCCCAAAATTAGACATTTTCTCCACAAAATTCCGCTTTATATCCCAGTAGAATGATGTTTTCTCCCCAAAATGTGACATTTTGAGTAGAAAAAAATATATTGGGATAAAAAGAGACATTTAAAGGAGGAAATGTTTTAATTTAAAGCATAAATTGAATTTAGTTCAGAAAATGTCTTATTTGGGTGATAGAAATTAGTACTTTGAGGAGAAAATACATTATGTTTGGAATAAAGTGTGATATTTAGGAAAGAAATTGTCTTATTTGGGGGATAAAAAGCAGTATATAGGGAAGCATATAGGGAAGAATACGTCTTACTTACAAATAGTGGTAATATTGGAAGAATATATCTCAGTTTTTGCCTTAGATGTGGTATTTGGGGGCACAGAAGAGTATTGGTATTTGCCTCAGAAGAGACACAAAGAATCAAGAATCACAGAATCTCTAAGGTCGGAAAAGACCTAAAAGATCATCCAGTCCATCCATACACCTATTACCCACAGCTCCCACTAAAACATGTCCCTCAACATGACATCCCATAATAATAGAAACCCCATAGAGCCCCATAGAAACCCCATATAGAATCATAGAATCACCAAGGTTGGAAAAGACCTAAAAGATCATCCAGTCCATCCGTACACCTATTACCCATAGCTCCCACTAAACCATGTCCCTCAGCACAACATCCCATAATAATAGAAACCCCATAGAGCCCCATAGAAACCCCATAGGGGCCCATAGAAACCCCATATAGAATCATAGAACCACCAAGGTTGGAAAAGACCTAAAAGATCATCCAGTCCAACTGTTCAGCTATTACCCATAGCTCCCACTAACCCATGTCCCTCAGCACAACATCCAGTCGTTCCTTGTTGCAGCCAGGACCCTTGGCTGTGACACAGCCTTTCCCACACACAGCTCACTGGCAGAGCTGCGGCTCTCCTGAGGGCTGCAGAGGGGACAGCCCTGTGAAGTGGGGGCTCCTGGCAGCCCCATCCCACCCCTCCTGGTGCCACGTTCACCGCTGGGTACGACCTGCCTGGCAGGAGCACAGCCTTGCCCTCTTAGAGATGGCTGGCTGAGGGCCTGACTTGGGGAAGGGTTGGGGAGCAGACTTGGGCTTCTCTTTGGCTTCCTTATTATTTCTGGCCTGCCTTATTTTCTCCTGTGGTTCAATGCTGCATTTGCGTGACTTGGCATTGTCACCCATTTCAAGCTCATGTGACTCAGAGGTTCTTTGCTGTGTGCTGTCCCTAGAGATGCTGAGCGTGCCCTTCTTGCTAGAAATCCTGCTGCAAATGTCCCTGACCAGTGACAACCCATCACTTCAATGTGCTTTCCAGTCAACTTCAGTTCTTAGCAAGCACTTAGTGCGTATAACAGCTGTTTAAGTGATATTTCAAATGACAGTTTAAGTACAACCCTTACATTTTAAATAGGCCATTTATCAAAAACATGTTCCCATCAACTTGATGCACAAAGTAAAGCATGTTCTCCGGAAAGTGATGAGTTGTTGTTAGAATACATTCTCTGTAAAATCTCTTTATGGTTTACGTCACGGAACCACGGAATGGTTGACGTTGGCAGGGAGCTCTGTAGGTCATTTCTTCTGACCTGTAGCTCAACATGAGCGTGTAGCTGAACGTGAGCCAGCAGTGTGCCCAGGTGGCCAACAGGGCCAGCGGCATCCTGGCCTGCATTAGCAATAGTGTGGCCAGAAGGAGCAGAGAGGTGATCATCCCCCTCTACTCAGCTCTGGTGAGGCCGCACCTCCAGTATTGCGTCCAGTGTGGGGCTCCTCACTACAAGAAAGACATCGAGGCCCTGGAATGTGTTCAGAGGAGGGCGACAAAACTGGCAAGGGGTCTGGAGCACAAGTCTTATGAGCAGAGGCTGAAGGAGCTGGCAATGTTCAGCCTGGAGAAGAGGAGGCTCAGGGGAGACCTTATAGCTCTCTAGAACTACCTGAAGGGAGGCAGTGATGAGGAGGGGCTTGGCCTCTTCTCCCAGGCAACAAACAGGACTGGAGGAAATGGCTGCAGTTGTTGAAGAGGCGTCCGGATGAAGAGCTACGAGATGTGGTTTAGTGGCTTGTGGTAGCAATGGAAATGGGAGGATGGTTGGACTGAATGATCTCACAGGTCCTTTCCAAGCTTGTGGTTCCATGATTCTATGATTCAAGCCCTTCCGCCGGGGCACGACCATGGCTAAGCAGAAGACTGATCAGCCCTGAAACAGTCAGTTCCGAGGTGCACGGACCCTGACCCCTCCTGTCCGACTCTGGTGGGCAGAGACGCGTCGCTGCCCTCCCTGTGCCGGTTTCAATCTCCCGCCGTTGCCAGGCAACGCCCCCGCGCTGCGTCAGCGGCTGCTGCGAGAGCTGCCGGGCTGCTCCTGTAGGCCGGGGGTTCCCTGCTGGAAGGAACCGCCCGAGATCCACCTTGAACCACGCGGTCAGTCGCTGCTGATCGGTCCGGGACGGCTCCGAGTCAGGCGACTTCGGCCATCAAAAGGGCTTCTACCGGGTCCTGGGCCCGTTTCAATCTCCCGCCGTTGCCAGGCAACGCCCACGCGCTGCCTCAGCGGCTCATCTCCGGCCCAGGCCCAGCCTCACGCACAGTTCTGCCTTTCAATGCTGCACATCGTGGGCTGACTGGGAGAGGAGTTGGGGAGCAGACTTGGGCTGCTTCTCTTTGGCTTCTAAACCGGGCTCTGGATATCCAGTTGCAACATGGCACCTTAACAATCTGTTTGGACACAGGACTAGTGCTTACTCAAAGTACGGATGGGAAGAGAATGCAAATCCTTCTGTTAAGTGGGGAGTTGCAATTGTTTCCCTTGGGACCTGCATTTCAGCGGGAAAGAGCATCCCTGTGGGGCTGACAGTGGCCAGAACGCAGCAAAGGACCAATTTCTGCAAGGCCTTGATTGTATTTCCCTCCATCTCTTTACCTGCGATCCGACAACTGATGGAATTCTGTACAAAGAAGAGAGACGGTTCTCCAAACACAGGGCAGTTCTTTACCCAGATGCAACCCCTGGGGATGCCTTCAGGTCAGCGCTGAAGGGAGGCAGCCATTTCTCTGCCTCTCTTTGTCCCTTCCCAAGTGCCCAGCTGCAGTGTTTTGCTCCTCAGCTATACCCGAGTCCCCCCAAAAGCCCTTCTCTTCCCACCTGGGATCTTAAGGAGCTGCAAGTTGGAAGGAAACAGTCTCCTCTCCGGCCCAGGCCCAGCCTCACACGCAATTCTGCCTTTCAAATGCTGCAAATCGTGGGCTCTGGTGTGCTGGGTGTGCCAGCAGGAGAGAGCGTGACACTGGAAGATGAGAAACTTGAGGTGCCAAGGCTCCAAGGAATGCAGGCACCCCGTCTGTCAGAGCCAAGGGGTCTCGGAAGGAAGAGTCCCCATTGTCCCTCTACCTCTGCTTTTCTTCACCGAGGTGACACTGTCTCACTCCCATGATCAGAGCGAGAGGGAGGGAATTTTAATATACACGTACCCGACAATGAGATTAAGACACAAGGAGTTAAGTGTTGAAGGTTTATTTTAAAAGGGAGATGTGGAAGGGAAGACGGGCAATAAGGAAAAGGTAGGAAATAAAAGGTAGGAAATAAAAGCAAGCAGTCTTTATAGGAAAGGAAAGAGAGATGGTCACTACCACGGGAGTCCAGATGTTGATCTTCTGTAGTGACGGGTCATCAGGTGTTGTTTGGCTGATGAGAACAGCAATTGTCCCAACTTATTGATATAAGTCCAACAGAGGTGGAGTTAGCTCTCTTTGGAGTGGCAGCTTCTGGTTTGGGGATCTCAGCAGTAAGGGAGGTGCCCACCTGCATCCTGTTTTTCACAGGATACGATGGGATCGTTCCCCAGTTCTCCCATGCCAAGCTGGAGTGAGGTTTTGGTCACAGGCCAGATCTTCCAGCAGTAAACACTCCTGAGCACTCTCTTCCAAAGGCAAACAGCTCCAGAGAAATACTTTCCAATGTCAAACTGTCCTCCAAGTGACGGTGATTGCCACAGCCACCTCTCATGTCCTGAGTCAGAGTCTTATGGCAAGAAGTGCCTCAGAAAGCCAACTTTGAGCCAGAACCAATAAGGGCTCAGATGGGCACCCAGGAATGGCACAGGTAGGAATGGCACAGCTGTTTGGCAGCCTCAGGTGGAGCTCTGCTTCTTTTGGGCACCCCATGCCCTGCTCAGAGTGGACAGGACGTTCCCCGCCTGGGCAGCCCCGCTTTGCTCTTTGCTGGCTGACTCTGCATCCATCCGGTCCCCTTGTGCCGCAGTGGCATCAGAGCAAAGGCTCTGCTGGTGCGCTCCTTGGGCAGGCTGGTGTCAGAGCATGAGGTCCATAGGGCTGCCAGTGGTGTTTGCGGCAGGGCTGGGGCTCCACTGTGCTTTCTGGGCTTGGCCTGGCTCTTTTTCGGCACTTTTTCAATGGTGGGGACTCTCACAAAGTCGAGCTCTTCTTCTTCTTTGGCACTTGGAGGTTGCGCTGCCGGTGCTGTTCCCATCTCTGCCTCTTTGCGTTTGGTGGAGCGTTTTACCGCTGTCCCTTTGCTTTTGGTGGAGCGTTTTACCTCTGCCTCTTTGCTTTTGGGAGAGCCTTTTCCTTCTGGTTCTTGACTTTTGGTGGAGTGTTTTAGCTCTGCCTCTTTGCTTTTGGGAGAGCCTTTTCCTTCCGGTTCCTTGCTTTTGGTGGAGCGTTTTGCCTTCTTTTGTTTCTCAGGCTGCTCCTTGGCAGAAGGCGCCTGCGGGACAGCTGGCAGCTGACTGAAAAGACACAGAGGGAGGGGTTTGCCTGAGTGGGTGATGGCTTTGGGGCCGTATCCTGCAACCCCGAGCCAGGACCCTTGGCTGCAATGCAGTCTTCCCCACGCACAGCTCTTTGGTTGCACTGGAGCTCTCCTGAGGGCCAGAGAGGGGCCAGCCATGTGAAATGGGGGCTGGCAGCAGCCTCATCCCAGCCCTCCTTGTGCTGCACTCAGCACCGCTGTGTGGCCCCAAAGAGTGACTGTGTGGGGCTGGGGAATGGGCTCTTTCCAGGTCAGGGAAACAGCCCGTGCAGACCCCAACCCTGAGCCTGCAGTCTCACCTGTCCTTCCTCTTGACATCGCTTGTTGTCTCTTCTGGCTGTTCTTCCACCAGAAAGGTGACAGTGATCCAGCCGGGGAGGGGTGGAAATGCTGGAGATTCCTCTGCAATTGGGAAGGAGAGAGCTCGTCAGAGGATACTGATCCTGAACCTGCTGGCCTGCTGACAGGCAGGGCTGCTCAGGCCTGAGCGGAACCACACTAGAGGGCTGCTCTGCTCCCCTCACAGATGCGATCTCCAGAGACCGCGGGCCCTCTGTGCCTTGTGCCCAGCTCCTCCTCTCCAGGATGCAGCTCTGTTCTGGGAGTGCATTAGTGGCATCTGCTTTGGGAAAGAGGAGCTGGGTGGTGCCTGTGAGCTGACAGCCTCTTTTGTGGGCTCATTTCCTGGGGAGAGGACAAGGCCTAGGACCCCCCCGGCTCTTGCCGTACCCAGGGATGGGGGCACTGCGGGAACATCACACCCAGCATCCTGGATTTCATGAGGGCAACGTGTGGTCAGGAGGAGAGGCAGTGCCAGGCTGGCATGAACGGTTTGGCAGTCAGAGCTTTTGGGTGATGGTGGGCTGGGCATTTTCCCATCGCACGTTGCTTGTATGTGGTATGGAGAGGAGCTGGCGGCTGCTTTACCTTTCTTGTCCTGGCCAAGAGGTGGCAATGGCACTCTGGAGGCTTTGCAGCGTTTCCCGGGTGGTGGTTTGGGTGCAAACTCCCGTTGAAACCTGGACAAAAGGAGGAGACACGAGCGTGAGCCAGGGCTCCAGCTGCTTTTTTTGCTCACTCTGATCACCTGCTCACAGGCAGACGGTCACCTTGCCTAAAGGCCGTTATTCCCCAGTGTCGACAGCCCCAGTACCAAGGGCTGTCCTGAGAAACGGAGCCACCTGGGCCACAATGGGATGAAACTGTCACCTAAATTCCTTCATCTCTCCCATCAGATCTATCTGAGGACAAGCTGGAACACGAGAGGTGCCAATTGTCTGCCCTGCTCCTCTGAGCTATTTTTGCCTGTGTTCCCATGGCAGGACACTCGTGGTCACAAGGAGCAAACGCTGCTGCAGGAGGCTGAGCAGCTGCATCAAGCATGGGCTGCAGCCACAAATGCACTCACCTGGGAAAGACCACGACTCGGCCAGAGGAGGTCAGGGAGGCAACCGCTGCCACCCGGGACACCACCATGTCCAGCAGCCAGGGCGCCTGCAGGGGAGGAACAGGGAGGATGAGGGACGTCCTTGTCATGGCTGAGGCACTGGAGAGTGCTGGAGGAGCCCAAGGCCGGCAGAGCTGGCTGCACCGCAGCTCTTGCATGGCCCAAGCAGCAGGCCAGGAGCTGGAGAGCCACGTGCAGGCAGCACAAGGGCTGTGGAGAAATCAAAACCTCACCTGGAAAACAACCTTTTCCAGCTTCTCCTTCCCGCTGATCCTCTCCAGGAAGTCATAGTAGAACTTCATTTGGACTCGGGATCCCTCGATGAGGAGCACTCCGATGTCCTTCAGGACAAAGGCGATGTTCTCCCCCTTCCTCAGGCAGTGGGAGACGAGCGATGTGGTGCCAAAGATGCAGGCCTTCCCAGTCTGCCAGCTCACAGATGCGGCCTCAGCCACCTCAGCGTAGTGGAGGGTCTCCACCTGCTTGAGGCCTGGAAAATCACACCAGAGTGTCAGAGCCCATCACGTGGTGGCTCTTCCAGCGCTGCCTCCCCAAGGGAGACTCATTGCATTCAGCAGCCAGGGAAAGCACATGTTTGGACGGGCTTTGTGGAAGGGGAGGTTTGCTTTTGAGACTGAAGGCCGTAGCCCCATTTGTCCTGTCTGGGCAGCCAGAAAGTGTTTCAGCCCCCTCCTACCTGACGGGTATTCCTCGTTCTTCATCAGGTTATGGATGCCCGCAAGGTTCCTGGCCAGGTGAAACGCAGGCCACTGCACGGTCACAGTTCTACCCTCAGCCTCGATCCGTTCAGAGACGATGCTGAAGGAACCGAAGGTGGGAACTCGGACCCCCTGTGCATGGAAGAGAAGGGCCAAAGGGTTAAGGCTGGAGGAAGAGCTGAAGGTTACTCTGTGCGGGGACTGTGCTTTGGGTCCTGCCGTGCTCTCTGCCACTGTTCAGAAGCTCAGGCCAAGGCAGCGGGAGAGCTTTGGGAAGGAGCTGCCCGCTCCTCTCCCTCCCTTTGCCCTCCAAAATCGCAGCACGGCAGTCAGGGAAGAAGCCAGAAGATTCCAGAGACTGGGATCAGCCCCAGCACACTACACCACATAGCACAAGTCATGGCCCGTATGCACGAGGCCCACTGGTACTTTACAGGGGTTTTGGGGCCGAGTTCCCTGCTTTCTGTGGAGGGGAAGTCATTGCCTTCTGTGGCCAAACGCAAAGGACTCTCCAGCCCTCCAAACAGGCAAGCAGGAAGAAGGCGCCGACCCACCTTGCGTAGCAGGAGCTGCTCCTGTATGTGCGCGGCCACCGCATCCCAGACAGCAACTCGCTCTGCAGGGCAGAAGAAAAGCAGGTCACACTCTGCATCTGCCGCTTCCCAGCGCTCCCACTGCCTCGGGCCGGGAGGGAGGTGGCAGCTGGAAAGTGTCGTCTCCGTCCCCTGCCCCAGACGGAGACAGCCCTGAGACGGTCCCCGTGCCGGGTCTGGCCCGCTCAGCGCCAGGACTTGGTGGCAGCTCTGCTCAAGTGGGGGCTGCGGACCCGCGTACCTTTGGCGGTGACCTCTGGCATTCTGTAGTCACGCTGTGGAGCAGGGCCATCCTCCCAGAATCTCATCTTGGCCCGCTTCACCGCAGCAAGATGCTCCGCACTGGCAACAGCCATGTGGGAACTCATCCCTTCCAGATGCGTCTGCTCTCGGTCAGATGCTCCTTCAGGATGGAGGACCCAGCACTGGGCACTGCCTTCAGAACCCTGCCGGGTGGCCGTGTCACAGACGTCGCCACGGCGATGCGGTGACAGCGTGGCCAGTGCTGGCAGCTGCCCATTATGACGCTGGCACAGCAGCCTGCTACCTGCCATGGCACGGCAGGAGCCCAGCTCTGCCCCGTGCTGGTTGGCACTCCCCAGTCCTGGACCCCTTGTGTATCCTGAGCTTCTCAGTCCTAAACGTCTGTCATCTGGTGACCGGGAGCTCGCTGGCTGCAGCACTCATTTACTCCCTTTGGACACTGAGGGAAGGCTGGCCTTCGAGCTCACTGAAGACCATGCGGTGAGTTTCACTGCCTTTGCAGTCACAATACAGTTTGGAAGACAAAAACACAAACACGTCTTTTCAGTGGTGAATTGCATTTGTTGTAAATGGAGTAATCCAGGCCATCAGCCCATTGCTGGGAGCCCGGCTGCTGTTGGCTAGGCAAAGGTCAATGAGGGGATACTCACTGCATCCAGAAGGCGCGCCCATGTCTCCTCGCCCGCTCCTTCTTCTCCTGTAGGTGCAGATGGGGCAGGGATGCTGCTCAGGGCCTGCTGCACAGCCGGGGCTCATGCAGCACTTGGGAGCCCGGCAGTGCAGCAGCACAGCCCCAGTGCTGCAGGGAACCCTGTCCACAGGGAGACCACTGTTGGAAATCATTCCATTCAGCCCACAGACGGAAGCTGGTGGGGCTCCACTGTATATCCCAGGAAGAAGGCCTTTTCTCCCCAAAATACTGCTTTTTATTCCAAGAATTAGATATTTTCTCTCCAAGTTAACATTTTCCATCCCCAAAAGAAGTCATTTTCAGCCCAAAATGCCACTGTTTATCCCAGGAGTATGACGTATGACCAAAACACTGCCTTTTATCCCCAAAATAAGAAATACTCTCCCCAAAACATGGCTTTGCGTAACAAAAAGAAGACATTCTCTCCCGAAAATGACACTTCTTGTCCCCAAAAGAAGGTATTTTCTCCCCAAAACACCCCTTTTTATCCCCAAAATAAAAAATATTCTCCAGCAAAATATCACTTCCCCCCCCCCCCCTTCCCCCACCCCCCTCCCCCCCCTTAAAAAAAAGACATTTGGAAATAAAAAAGCATTCTTTTAAGGAAAAAAATGTCATACTACTGGAATTTTGTGGTGAAAATATCAAATTTTGGGGATGGAAAGCAGTATTTTTGAAAGAAAATGCCCAACGTTTGGGATAATTATGGGGGCTTTGGGGAGAAAATATTTAACCTTTGAGAAAAAAAAGCATTATGTTGGGTAGAAAATGTCTTGTTTGGGTGATGTATTGGGGTATTTTGGTTAGAAGCTGTGTTATTTTAGGAAGAAAAGGCGGTGTTTTGGGGGAAAATTGTCTTATTTGGGGGGATAAAACCGGAATGTGGGGAAAAATATTTCTTATTTTGGAGATAAAAAGTAGTATTTTGGAGAGAAAATGTCCTATTTTGGAGTTCAAAAGAGATATTTTGGGGATAAACTGTCATATTTTCGGACTAAAAAGTGGTGTTTCGTGAAGAAAATGTTCTATTGATGGGCTAAAATGTGCTATTTTGGGTAGAAAATGGATTGTGTTGGGACAAAAAGCCATACTTAATGGAGGACTTGTCTTATTTATGGCATAGAATGTATTTTGGGTAGAAAATTTGGGGATAAAAAGCGGTATTTGGGGAGAAAATGGGCAAATTTTTGTAATAAAAATGAATATTTTGGGGCGAAAATGTCCTCTTTGGGAGATAAAAAGCAGTATTTTGGGTAGAGAATGTATTATATTAGGGAATTATATTGGAATCAACTGATATTTTGGGGAGGAAATGTCTCATTTTTGGGATAAAACATGGTAGGTAAGAGACAAAACATCTTATTTTTAGTATAAAACGTGATATTTAAGGGAGAAAACATCTTATTTTTCAGAAAATAAAAATGACAATTTTGGGTAGAAAATGTATCTTTGGAATAAAATGTGGTATTTAAGGCAGAAAATGTCTTCTTTTTCTTCTAAGAAATTACAATTTCGGGAGAAAATGGCTCATCTTTGGCATCTTAATTGATGTTTAGGGTGGAAAATGTCTTAATTTTGGAACCTAACGTGATACTTTGGGGACTAAAGGTCTTGTTTTGGGGATAAAAAGAGAGATTTCTGGGGGAAAACATCCTACTTTTGGATAAAAGTAAAAAAATACAGCTGGGCCCAAAGGGTTGGTTGTGGTCAGTGGGGTTACATCCAGCTGGCGGCCGGTCACAAGTGCTGTCCCCCAGGGCTCGGTGCTGGGGTCACTTCTATTAAACATCTTTATTAATGACCTTGATGAGAGGATTGAGTGCACCTTCGGTAAGTTTGCAGACAACACCAAGCTGGGAGGGAGTGTTGATCTGCCTGAGGTGGGAAAGGCACTGCAGAGGGACCTGGATAGACTGGATGGATGGGCCAAGGTTAATGGAATGAGCTTCAATAGGGCCAAGTGTCGGGTCCTGCATTTTGGTCACAGCAACCCCAGCAACCCTACAGGCTTGGGGAGGTGTGGCTGGAAAGCTCCCAGACGGAAAGGGACCTTGGTGTGCTGATGGACAGCGGGCTGAATATGAGCCAGCAGTGTGCCCAGGTGGCCAAGAGGGCCAATGGCATCCTGGCTTGGGTCAAGAATGGCCAGCAGGACTAGGGAAGTCATCCTGCCCCTGTACAGGGCACTGGTGAGGTCCCACCTTGTGTTCTGTGTTCAGTTTTGGGCACCCCAGTACAGAAAGGACATGGAGGTGCTGGAGCAGGTCCAAAGAAGGGCAATGAGGCCAGGGAAGGGCTTGGAGAACCAACCCTATGAGGAGAGATTGAAGGAACTGGGGCTGCTTGGTCTGGGGAAAAAGAGGCTGAGGGGGACACCTGATTGCTCTCTGCCAGTACCTGAAAGGCAAGTTTAGGTTGGATATCAGGACAAGCTTCTTTACAGAAGGGGTCGTTAAGCGCCGGGATGGGCTGCCCGGGGAGGTGGCTGAGTCCCCATCTTTGTCTGTGTTTAACGACCGTCTGGATGTGGTGCTCGGGGCAGCGACTGAGCGGAGAGCTGGTAGAGCTGGGGGAGGACGGCTGGGTCGTGGTTGGACTCTAAAGGCTTTTCCAACCTACGCGATTCTACGAGTCTATGCTACGATTGGCCACGCTGAGGCAGCAGAGACCGCGGGGAGAAGAAGTGCCGGGGATGGAGGATTCCTTTTGGGCTCTCCTTGGTCACAGGAGACAAAGATAGAAGGGGAAGGGGGGAGAAGAGGAGGGGGAAGGGAGGAGGGAAGAAACAAGCAAACAACTCCAGGAATGCTGTGCAAAGTGCTCATGAATGCCTGTAAAATGTGTTCAAACGGATGTTGCTTTTCACTTTTGCCTGTTCCCCGTTGCATTCTTTCTAAACATTCACATACCATAATCCAACGACCAGACCAGTGCATTGATAAGGAAAGCCAGACCCCGTCGTTATCAACACCGAATACCGTTAAAGCCCCACTGAATACCATTAAAGCCCCGGACTGCCTTGGCACTGAACAAAACAGCTGTCACTCTGAGATAGAGCCTGACCAAACCTCTGAGATACACCAATACAAAATACGCATGTTTAAGGGAAAGGAATGTGGGAGAGGAAGGTAAGAGCAGACACGGCTGCTTTAAACCCGTCTAAATGACTCACGAAAGGAGCAGGGCACGGAGGTGGTAAACAAAGGATTGATTGCCTACTGAGTGGGGACTGGCTGGATGCGGCTCCGGGCTGCCTGGGCTGCTGGTCGGTGACCCTGCCGGTAGCTGGGGGTTGGAACTGGATCATCATTGTGGTCCTTTGCAACCCAGGCCATTCCATGAGGACAGATGGGACCCCAAGGGCAGATCCTGACGTAGGTGAGGGGTGATTTATTGGGGCAGAGGTTTATTGGGGTGAGGGGGGTTATTGG
Organism: Excalfactoria chinensis; assembly: GCF_039878825.1. Lineage (NCBI taxonomy): Eukaryota > Metazoa > Chordata > Aves > Galliformes > Phasianidae > Excalfactoria > Excalfactoria chinensis. Next base: position 61,758 of record NC_092856.1, read on the forward strand.
AGCAGAGGGTCCAACCCTCAGTCCTCCAGGTTGCGGAAGGCTGCCTGCATGTCCTCGTTGAGCTGTGTGAAGGCAGCTGTGATGTTGGCTTCACCATCCTTCACAGGGTCCTGGTTGGGGGGGAGAGCAGCATCTATGTCACTCTGGGTGTCCCCTGACTCCCTATGAGTGACCTCTTAAGCTGCTATAAATGCACCCTAACCCCCTATAACTGTACTCTCAAATCCCTATAAGTGACCCCTATAAGCACCCCCATCATCACCCGATGTGTGACCCTAAGTGTCCCCCAACCCCCAACAAGTGACCCCTCCTGCCCACTACAGGTGTCACACCCATTCCCTATAAGTGACTCCCTATAAGCATCCCCCAACCCCAATAAGTGACATCCTACAGGTGTCCCCAGATCTCATGTAAGTGTCTCCCAATCTCCCATAAATACCCCCCAACTCCCCATAAGTGACCCTCCCCCTTCGAATTCCCACCATGAATTTCATGGCGCTCAGCCGGTACAGGATGTCCCCAAGGTTCTCACGGATGGTAGCCCAGGTGACACGGCGCTCACCAGCCCCGGTAGCCTCCACGGCATGTCGGGCGAGCTCATAGAAGGTGATGATGTTGTGCAGCATCTTCACTGTCTTGTAGAAGGGGCAGAACCTGGGGGGCGGCGGGGGGACCCCAAGGGGACGCAGGGGTGGTGCGGGGTTTGGGGACGTGGAGGTGTTATGGAGACGTGGGACTTAGAAGTGGCATAGGGATGTGGGAACAGGGGGACATGGGTTTGGTGTGGGGATATGGGGATGGCAAAGGGGCATGGGGGTGTCCCAGTGATATGGATGTGGAACAAGGGTGTGCAGGGGTGCCACGAGGACAGGGGGATGGCATGGGGATTTGGGGACACAGGCATGAGGAGATGGGATGGGGACAACACGGGGTCATCGAGGTGGCTTTGAGTTGTGGAGGTGGTGTGGGTATGTGGGAGCGCTGTAGGGACATGGGAATGGCACAGGGGTGCCATGGGGACACGGGGGTACATGGAGACACGGTACCTGTCGTAGGAGGAGTAGCCATTCTGCTGTAGGAAGTCATCCTTGAGGAGTTTGGCCACCTCCAGTGTCACCTTGTCAGCCTCAGCAAGGGATGCCTGTGAGGAAGGCAACATCCCCATGCCATGGATCTCGTCCCCACACCACAGCTCCCCTCCCCATCCCTTTCCATCCCCATCCCCATACTATCTCCATCCCCAACCCATCCCTGTCCTATTCCAGTCTTGTGCCACCTCCATCCCATTTCCATTCTATCCCCATCCCAATACAATTCTTAGCCAATCTCATCCCCCTCCCAATCCCCAGCCCCTTCCCAATCCTACCCCCATCCCATTCAAATCCCCTTCCCCTCCCCACCTGATCCTCACCCCATCCTTATCCCAATCCGCAACCACTTCCACCCCATCTCCATCCCAATTCCCACCACATCCCCACGCCACCCCACCCCACTCCCACCCAATCCTATTCCCACCCAGACCCACCCTCTCACTCCCACCTTCCCCACAAGCTGCACAATCTCGGCCAGATCCTCCTCCTCCTGCAGGATCTCCCTGGCCCGGGTGCGCAGCGTGGGGAACTCAGGGTACAGCTGCTCGTAGTGGGGCTCCAGCGCCCGCAAATATTTGCTGTAACTGATCAGCCAGTTCACCGACGGGAAGTGCTTGCGCTGTGCCAGCTTCTTGTCCAGACCCCAAAACACCTGTGGGACCAGGGGCGGGGGGTTGGCACGGGGATCCATAGGGGATCCATGGGAACACAAATATGGGACCAATGAGAAACCCCAACTATGGGATCTGTGAGAACCCCAAGTACGGGAGCCACGAGGAAAACAAAACAGAACTTCCATGGGAAACCACAGGAATCCCAAATACGGGATCCCTGGAGAACACCAAATATGGGGCCCACAGGCACCTCAAAGCTCACCTGCACGATTCCCAGCGTGGCTGAGGTGACAGGGTCTGAGAAGTCCCCTCCGGGCGGTGACACCCTGTGGGGTGCAGCACACTCAGTGGGCTGGGGTGGTTCTGTGTTGTCCCCTCCTGCTGACACTCACGCTCCAACGATGCTGACGCTGCCCTCACGGAGTGGAGACCCCAGGCACCGTACCCGCCCCGCACGCTCATAGAAGGATGCCAGACGAGCGCCCAGGTATGCAGGGTACCCACTGTCTGTGGGGCATGGGGTGGCACGGTAACGCCAGTGCCCATGGCCAGTGACACCGGGGTGATGCTGGGGATGCTCAGTTCCTCACCCGCCGGCATCTCAGCCAAGCGCCCCGAAATCTCTCGCAGCGCCTCGGCCCAGCGAGAGGTGGAGTCGGCCATCATGCTGACGTGGAGCCCCATGTCACGGAAGTACTCGGACAGCGTGATGCCTGCGGTGGGGGAGGGAGGGGACACGGGGTGGCACCAGTGGCAGAGCCGCTGCTGTCACTGTCACCGTCCCCTGTTGCCTACCGGTGTAGATGGAGGCTTCACGGGCAGCCACAGGCATGTTGGAGGTGTTGGCCACCAGTGTGGTGCGCTTCATGATGCTCTCCATCCTCCCATCCACCTCCATGGTGAGCTGTGGGAGGCACCACTTTGAGCACCATCAGCCTCATTGGCCCCGCTGACCCCTCTGATGGAACCCTTGTTGGCACCACCTGGCCCGCTGTCCCCTCACTGTCCCTGTGTTGCCACGCTCACCTCGGGGAAGTCCCGCAGCACCTCAGACATCTCATTGCCGCGCTCCCCGCAGCCCACATAGACAATGATGTCGCTGTTGGAGTACTTGGACAGGGACTGGGAGATGACGGTTTTGCCGCAGCCGAAAGCACCGGGGATGGCCGTGGTGCCACCCTGCACACACCTGGGGACGGACCCTTGCATGGCCGCTCTTTGCCCACGCCCGTTCCCATCCCCAACTCCATCCTGCCCCCATCTGTCCCCATGCTGACCTCCATCCCTATTTTGTCTGCTCTCCCTCATCTCTGTCCTCCTTGTCCCCTATCCCATACCCTGTTCCCAGTGCTGTCCGTCACCCACTTCTATTCCCAGCTCAATCCTATTTTCCTGTTCCCTCTTCTCACGTCCCCCATTCCGTATCCTTATCCCCATCCCTGTCCCATCACCGCTCTGTCCTCACTCCTCTCCCCATTATCATCCCCACTCCTGTTCCTGTTCTTTACCCCCATCCCCCAATCCCTACCCGCATCCCTTATTCATGCCCCCAGTTCCCACCTATCCAAGTCCACCATCCTAAACCCCCAATCCCTCCAACCCATATCCCCACTTTCATCCCCAATCCCATCCCCATCCCAATCCATATCCACTTCCCATTCCCACCCACATTTCATTTCATTTCCACCAAATTTCATTCCGGTCCTGTCTTCATCCCCACCCCATCCCAATCCCACTCCCATTCCCCTCTTATTCCATTTCCATCCCATCCCATCCCAATCCCTACGGGAAAAGCGCATCCAGCACACGCTGTCCGGTCAGCAGGGGGTGATTTGCCACCAGCTTCTCCACCACGGGCCGGGTCTGCCGCACCGGCCACACCTGCATCATGGTCAGTTTCTCGGCCACACCTTCGAAGTCCAGCTCCAGCACCACATCCTTGGGGACGTTTGGGGACATGTAGGGGCTACAGAACCTTGGGATGCCACCACCACGTTCTCGAGGGCATTTGGGGACGGCAGGATGCCACCACCCCACCACCACGTCCTCAGGGACATTTGTGGACAGCGGTGCCATGGGATGACACCAGCCCACCACCATCACATCCTCAGGGACATGCAGGAAGCCGTCACTCCACTACCATGCCCTTGGGGACATCTGGGGACAGCAGTGCTGTGCAATGCCACCACCACATCAGCCACCCCTCACCGAGACGCTGTAGTGTCCCGGCGGCGCGATGTGGGTGACGGTGCCACGGCAACGGGGTGGCACCATGATCTTGTGCTGGATGAGTGAGTTCTCTGTCACTGTCCCATAGATGTCCCCACCGGTGACGTGGCTGCCAACCTGGGATGGGGTGACCATGAGGGTAACCGGGAGGCAGTGGGATTGGGCAGCCCCCCCAGTGGGAGCAGAAGGGTGCCCCCACATCCCCACCTGGATGCTCTTGCCAAAGATAGCGTCCCCATATCCCCATGCTCTGTTCACGTCCCTGCGTGCCCCCCCAACGTTCCCATGTCCTCACCTGGATGCTCTTGCTGGGGACAAAGTCCCAGGTGATGTTCCGCGACAGCGCGGGGATGTTGACCCCCCGTGGGATGTAGATGCTACCCGTCAGCTCCGCAATGTCCCGCAGAGGGCGCTGGATGCCGTCGAAGATGGAGCCCAGGATGCCGGGACCGAGCTCCACCGAGAGCGGCTGACCCGTGCGCAGAACCGGGTCCCCCACTTGCAGCCCCGCTGTGCGGTGAGCTCAGGAGAGGGCAGACGGAGCAGGAAGGGGACGTGAGGTGGGGGATGTGGGGTAGACGATAGGGATAGGGACAGGAGGTGGGTACGTAGGTTGGGAACGTGGGTGATGGGGAGAAGGATGTGAAGTGGGGGATGTGGGGATGGGGACAGGATAGGAACCACAGAGACGGGAGATGAGGACAAGGAAACTGGAGGGGACAGAGGCACTCAAAGACGGAAGGGGATGGGGACATGGGAACAGGAATGGGGAGAGTGGGTGGGATTGGGACAGGTGGGAGACCACAGAGATAAGAGATTGGGACAGAAAAAGGGATGAGGGAACTGGAGGGGACAAAGTCAGAGAGGAGGCAGGACGGGGATGGGAGGGGATGGGAAGAAAGGATGGGGGGACGGGAGGGGATGAGATCACTGGAGGGATCAGGAGTGATGAGAGAGGGGACAGGAGAGGACAAGGTTACTCACAGAAGGGAACGATGTCACTGAAGGGGTCAGGGGGACAGGAGTCAGGAGGAGACAAGGACAGGCGTGGCCACAAGGATACAGGTCTCCTCATACACCTGCAGCGTGGCCATGTCCCCCTCCAGGCGGATGATCTCCCCCACCAGCTCCGCGTGTCCCACACGCACCAGTTCGTACATGGCTGCCCCCTCCATGCGTGAGGCCAACACCACTGCAGGGACATTGTGCCGTCACCCCCTTGTCTGTCCCAAGAGGTGTCACCCCTGTCCCCAACATGCAGCCATACCGGGCCCTGAGACGCCATGCACAGTGCCCAGCTGGCTCTCCTTCTCAACGTCAGCCATGCGTGTCCCCACATCCCTCTCCATGGCGGTGGCACTGATGGCATAGCTGGTGGCACCCACATTATATGGGGACGGTCACCACAGGGGACTGGGGGGAACCGGCTGCACCCAGCGTCACTGTGGGTGTGGGCTGTGTACAGTCAACAGCACGCCCCCTCCTGTCCCTACCCCATACCGGCACACACCAGCACCCAACCGGCTCGTGTGGATGGGGGACAACCCTGACTGCCACCACTGCCACCCCCGTGTCCCCTCCTACTCCTCACCCCACAATCCCCCATATCCACAGGGGGGTCGTGTTCCCTTTCCTCCCCACCAGCACCAGCCCCGGGGCCACAAAGCCCCCCCGTAACATAAACACCTGTCCCCAAGTCCCCCAGTACCAGCCCATCTCTGTGTCCCCATGCCATTCCCAGCATCCCCATACTCCCTGTTGTCCCTGCGTCCCCCATGCCACCCCCAGCACCTCCATGACCCCACGCTCCCAAATCCCCCAGTGCCAGCCCACGTCTCTTCATCCCCACACCACTGTGTGTGCCCGAGGCCCCCAGCATCTCCACATCCCCTTGTCCCCCCATCCTCCAGTGCCAGCCCTCTTGACCCCCCCCCCACACAGAGCTGCCCACATCCCCTTTGCCAAAGGAACACACTTTTGGAAGAGCAACAGCAAAAGATGGACACAGGGATCCAAGTGACACCGTGTGGCAGCGTCCCGGTGGCTTTTTGTCCCCTGCACCCCCAGCAGAAGTGACACCTTCGTGTGCCCCTCCCCCACAGCCCAGGGGTGGTGCAGGAAAGCGGCGGCCGACGGCAGTCACAGGGCAGCTCAAGGGCGTCCTCAAAGTGCCACTACTGTCACCACCCACAGTGCCACCTCCCAGGGCTCCAACCTCCACTACTTCATAACCGGAGAACACTTATGACCCAAAATCCCCACATCTATTTAACAAAACCGCTCAACGAGGGGAGGGAGGGCAGGTGACAGCAGGGGGACAAGGCTAGGACACGAGGACGCCAGCAGTGCCGCCCTTGCCCCCCTCAGTGCCATCCTTGGGGGGCTGTCGGGGGTCATCCTCCCCCACCAGGCGGATGTTGTGCTTCTCACGGAACTCGTTCAGCTCGCGGCCTTTGCTCTGCAGCTGCTGGCTCAGCGTCTCGATGATTTTGCTGATCTTGGAGGAGAAAGAGAGGGGGAGAGGAGGGGCTTTAGGGCTTTAGGGCAGTCGTGGGGAGGGAACTGAGGGGGTCTGTGGGTGACAGGGGGGGGGTTGGAGTTACCTGCTCACGGTTGCCCTCGAGTGCGGGCAGCACCTCCTTGACAGTGCGCTCTACCAGGATGCCCCCCACCATGCGGTAACACTTCCGTGTGGGATCCACCTCCCGCAGCGTCTCGATCACCAGGCTGTTGGGTGGGGGGTCCTGTCAGCCCCCTGTCACCCCGCATCACTCCCAGCATCCCTCATTTTGCCACTCTCGGTGTCGCCTCCCACCATCCTTCAAGGTTCCTCCTCATCCCAGGAGCCCCCCCCCCCTCCATCTCCATGCACCTCCACACCCCCAGTGTCACTCCTATCTCCAACAATACATCCTCCACATTCCTCCAGCATCACCCCCATACCCGACGACCCCACACACACCCTCACTGTCCTCCTCATATCCCCAAGTGCCCCCCCACGTATCCAGTGTCCTCACCCTGGTGTCCCTCACACCCCCAGTGCCACCTCCAGCGTCCTCCCCGCCACCTCCCCACACCCATTTGCATCCCCCCACGTCCCCGCCCCCCTTACAACATCCCCAGTGACACCCACACCCCCGGGGTTCCCCTTATCCCATTGCCTCCCCCATTCACAGTTAACCCCCCCCTATCCTTGCACCCCTACCTTATCCCGGCCACCCCTACATCCCAATGCCCTCCCATTCTTCATTATACCCCCCCAACCCATTCCTTCGGCCCACCCTCTCTCTTTGGTACCCCCCACTGCCCCTATCCTAACGTCCCCCATTTTTCCCTTCCCCCTCACCCCATTACCCAGGTACCCCCCCGACTCACTGCTACCCATGTCCCCATACCCCACCCGTGTCCCCATACCCCCTCCATGTCCCCATACCCCCCCATGTCCCCATTACCCCCATTATCCCCATAGCCCCCCATGTCCCCATACCCATCCATGTCCCCATACCCCCCCATATCCCCATACCCCCCCCATGTCCTCATACCCCCCCATGTCCCCATACCCCCCCATATCCCCATACCCATCCATGTCCCCATACCCCCCCATGTCCCCATACCCATCCATGTCCCCATACCCCACCCGTGTCCCCATACCCCACCCGTGTCCCCATTACCCCCATGTCCCCATTACCCCCATGTCCCCATACCCCCCCATGTCCCCATACCCCATCCATGTCCTCATACCCCCCCCATGTCCCCATAGCCCCTCCATGTCCCCATACCCCCCCATGTCCCCATACCCCATCCATGTCCCCATACCCCCCCATGTCCCCATTACCCCCATTATCCCCATACCCCCCCCATGTCTCCATACCCACCCATATCCCCATACCCCCCCCATGTCCCCATTACCCCCATATCCCCATACCCCCCCATGTCCCCATAGCCCCTCCATGTCCCCATACCCACCCATATCCCCATACCCCCCCCATGTCCCCATTACCCCCATATCCCCATACCCCCCCATGTCCCCATAGCCCCTCCATGTCCCCATACCACCCCTATCCCCATACCCCCCCATGTCCCCATTACCCCCATATCCCCATACCCCCCCATGTCCCCATACCCCATCCATGTCCCCATACCCCCTCCATGTCCCCATACCCCCTCCATGTCCCCATAGCTCCCCATGTCCCCATAGCCCCCCATATCCCCATACCCCCCCGTGTCCCCATACTCCACCCGTGTCCCCATAGCTCCCCATGTCCCCATAGCCCCCCATGTCCCCATACCCCCCTCTATTCCCATACCCCCCCCCATTCCCATACCCCTCCCATATTCCCATACCCCCCCATGTCCCCATACCCCATCCATGTCCCCATTACCCCCATATTCCCATACCCCCCATATCCCCATTACCCCTATTATCCCCATACCCCCCCATGTCCCCATACCCCTCTCATCCCGTTACCCTCTCCCGTCCCCCCCCACCCGTGTTCGTTGAGCTCCATCTCCAGCTCCGCCGCTTTGGACGCCAGGCCGCGCTGTTCCTGCCGTAACCGGTTGAACCGAGCAACCACCTGCGCAAACAACCAACGTGGGTTTCATGCCGGGATCCCGGGATCCTCCCTCCTCCGTCCCCAAGCCCCGCCCTGCACCTGCTCCGCCGTCAGCACCTTCCCGCCAGGCCCCGCTGCGGCGGGCCGCCCCTTCGCGCTATCCGCCATTTTCCCCCCCCACCGTTTTGAGCCTCTTCCGGCGCACACCGGAAACTGGGCGGTCTCTCTTCCGGCGCAGACCTACAACGAGTCGAGCTTTTCCGGTGTATACCGGAAACAGCCTGGGAGCCATCTTGGTAATGGTCAAACCTGGCAGCGGTGCTGTATGGTGAGGTAGTGCTGCTGGCTGCCATCTTGGTTGTGGGCAGCGGTGCCGGGGACTTTGCCCATTGCCCCCCATCATCGCCTCCCGGTTCGGTGCTGCCGGCGTGACATGTACGGGCTGGGGGGGGGGGCAGTTTGGGGGGGTCCTGGTCCAGTTTAGAGGCCTGGGGGGCAGATAGAAGAAAGCCGTGGGGTCCTCGAGGCGGTTTGGGGCTCTAAGGGGGTTGGGGGGCAATTGTGAGACGTGTCGGGGGGATTGGGGGGCAGCCGGAGGGTCCTGGGGCAAAATGGGGGCAGCCTGGGGGTGGGTTGGGGTTGAGGGGGATTCTAGAGGCAAGTCATGGCGGTCCTGAGACAGTCGGGGGGGGTTGGGGTATGAGGAGGGGCATGGGGGCGCTGTGAGGCACTTTGGGGGGGTCCTGGGGCTGCCTGGTGCTCCAAGAGGCAATATGGGGCTGCACAGGGGCAGCCTGGGGGTCCGGGGGGCAAACTGGGGGGCTGCCTGGGGGCAGTCTGTGGCTTGGAGGCCGCCTGGAGGTCTTGGGGGCAATTAGAGAGGGGTGCTAGGAGCGATATGGAAGTGGGTTGAGGGGCAGCCTGAGAGCCCTGGGAACAAACTGGGGGTGTCCTGGGGCAGGTTGGGCTTTGAAGAGGGGCTCACTCTGTGCCCCCCTACCCAGGCTGAGCGCAGTGCTGCGGCTCCCACTGCACCGCTTGTGCCCAGGCTCCCGGCACGCCTTGGGCAGGTACTCACAAATGGGTGGCAGTGGTTGGGGACAGACCACCACGGTGACCCCATCCCCTGGGCTGACCCATCCCGTGTCACAGCCACCAAGCCACGATGGCGTCCCTTGGACCGAAGCCGCTGGTGGCTGTGGGCCAGGTGACCTCCACTCCTGACAAGGAGCAGAACTTCTCCAGCTGCTCGGCGCTGGTGCGGGAGGCAGCACGGAGGGGCGCCTGCCTCGTCTTCCTCCCCGAAGGCTTCGACTACATCGGCCGCGACTCTGCACAAACACTCAGCCTGGCCGAGAGCCTGGACGGTGAGCTGATGGCACGCTACTGCGCGCTGGCCAGGTAATGGTGCCGTGGGGATGCTCGGGGTGGCACCGCTCATCATGGTGACGTTGCTTGTTCTGACGGTGCTGCTCATCCGAGTGGCACTGTTTGTCCTGGTGACAACGCTCTTCTCAGTGACAGCAGTTGCTTGGTGGCACCACTCATCCTGGTGACGTTGCTCATCCTGGTGGCACTGCTCATCCCGGTGATACCCCTCACCCTGGGGCCTGTTGTTTCACTGGCTGCTTGTCCTAACGTTTCTCCCACTGACAGTGCTGGTCCTGGTGACACGCTTTCTTCCAGTGACACCGCATTGCTCCCCACAGGGACTGCGGTGTGTGGCTGTCCCTGGGTGGTTTCCACGAGCGCAGGGCAGACTGGCCGAGCACGCAGCGCATCTACAACTGCCACGTGCTGCTGGACCCCACAGGTGAGCCCTCCCACCAGCCCCGTCCCATTGAGGAGCCCTGTGGCACATCCTTCTGCTCCCTTGTTGCTCGCAGGGCGCTTGGCAGCAGCCTACAGGAAGACCCACCTGTGTGACGTGGAGCTGGAGGGCCGCGTCACCATGAAGGAGAGCAGCTTCACCAACCCTGGCACCGAAATCGTGCCTCCTGTCAGCACTCCAGCAGGGATGGTACGGGGTTCCCATTCCCCATCCTCACCCTGAGCCATGTCCTGTGGCTGTCCTGATGTCTCCTTGTCCCTGACCAGCTCGGACTCTCCATCTGCTACGATCTGCGCTTCCCTGAAATCTCATTGGCGCTGCGACACGCCGGTGCTGAGATCCTCACCTACCCCTCAGCCTTCACCTTCCCCACGGGCTCAGCACACTGGGAGGTGAGCATTAACCCCCACAACACACACACCCTATTTCTGGTTGACCCTCATCCTCACTGTGTCCCTACAGGTGCTGCTGCGGGCACGTGCCATCGAGACCCAGTGCTATGTGGTAGCAGCAGCGCAGACGGGTCAGAACCACGAGAGCCGGGTGTCCTACGGCCACACGCTGGTGGCAGACCCCTGGGGGACGGTGGTGGCACAGTGCAGTGATGGACCAGGGCTGTGTTACGCCCAAATTGACCTCGAATACCTGCGCCGCGTGCGCCGCCAGATCCCAGTGCAGAGTCACCGCCGTGCTGATCTCTATGGGACTGTGGGGCTGCAGGCAGCACTCTCAGACCCATAGCAGCCCATAGCAGCAGGGCTGTGGATCCTCTGTCTCCCAGGCCGCGGCTGTGAACTCACACTTGGGGCTTTGTGGTTGTTCCTGGTGCTCAGGGTGTCACTGGAGAAGGAAAGGAGGGAGCCGTGCACTGCTGTAGATGTTTATTTCAAGAAAACCGAAAGCTACACAGGGAATATGACCGTTATATTGAAGTTTTAAAAAATACAGAAGTCACAGAAATTACACCACATTGTGCCAAAGTTGGCTGTCACCTGGGGGAGGGGGTTGGGAGGGGAAAGTACCACACATCCCCCTCCCCAGCTGTGGGGTCAGTGCCCACCCCATGGTGGGGGGGGGGCAGCTTGGGGGGATGGGGAAAAACCACAAAATTGGGGGTGAAAAGGGGAACGTTTCCCCATCCCACCCAGGACCTTCAGAAGGGGGACAGCAGAGGTGACAGACCCACTAGGACACAGCCATGGGGCCAACTCCCCTGTCCCACAGTTTGTCCCAGCTCATCCCAGCTGCAGTGAGAGGACAAGACAGGCAGAGATCTCACTGCGTCCCTCAGCACTGCTTCCCCCCCTCCCAACCCCAGCCCCACAGGGAGGGGGACACAAAGGCACATGGTCCTGGGGACAGCGTGGGGCCACCACTGGAGCTGCTCCTGAGGACCCCAGAGAGGAGGCAGTGGAGCGGGGTTGGGGGGGGGTCAGGGCTCCAGCGTTGGGGACAATAGGGTCACCCCACTGCCAGGCCCACAGGGACACTGACAAAAGGGCAGGAGAGGGGCACAGCTGCTCCCCAATTCCTCCCAGTACAACCCCCTCCCATCTCAACATCCCTCTTGCCCATTGCTGACCCACCCCGGGGCAGATTATTTTTTTTTTTTTACTTATTATTATTTTTCTTTTTTTTTTTTTTTTTTTTTTTAACTTTTTGGGGTCATTTTTGCCTTTTTTTTTTTTCTTTTTTTTTTTTTTCTCCTTCTCCTTTTAATGGATACAAAAACAGAAGAGGAAAAAAAAAGAGGAAACAAAGCAAGAGAGAAAGTGACGGGACAGGAGAGAAGGGTGAGAAAGAACACGTTAAGCCTCCGGCGCTCCCCATGGCAAACCAGGTCCTGCAGCTCAGCACCCGGTGGGAGTCCAGCAGGTCTTTCATTCCCATCTTTTTCTTTTAGAAAACAAAACAAAAAAAACCCAACAACAAAAAGAAGAGCTTGGATCCCACCAGGCGTCAGGGGGCCGTCTGCAGCATCAAGTTCCTCAGGAGTTTCTGGCGCCCAACCTCGTAATCCTCCTCATCCACATTGACCAGCAGTTTGATGGCTTCGTGGCCCACGGCTTGCTTGAGCGAGTCCGTGATGAAGACGCCTTTAAGGGCCTCCAGCAATGAGCCGTTGATGTAATCGCGCCAGAACGCGTCGAGGTAGGTGAGCTCTGAGAATTTTATGTCACAGATGATGGAGCCCAGGTCCCGGGACTTCAGGATGGTGTTGGCTTGGTTGAAGCGTTCAAACTGGCGTTCCAGCGGGTCCTGCTTGTTGGAGAAGACGTTGCCCTGGAGCGCCGTCTCGTGCTGGCAGTACTCGGCTCGGACTCGCAAGCGGATGTCTGTAGGGAGCGGGGGTGCTCAGCTTGCTGTCCCCATTCTCCTGGGGGTGTCAAGACCCCCTCCAATCCCCCCACCACCCCCAAGGTCTTACCACACGTCTGCTTCTCCTTGGGGTCTGGAGTTGCCGACTTCCTGCGCTTGCGTTGGCTGCTGAGGAGGGCCCTGCTGCGGCCGGGCCTCTTGGTGCAGATCTGCGGCCCCGCCGAGGAGCAGCAGACCATGGGGTGCTGGGGAGGCACTGCCCAGAGGACGAACGGGTGAGGAGCTGGGACTGGGGAGCAGCTCAGAGCAGAGACCCAGAGCTGTGCGCTGCCCCCGTGGTGCCCAAACCTGGAGTTCCACAGCCCACAGAGTTGCAGACCAAGGACGATCCCAAAAGCACCTCCCCCTCCCCCCACAGGGAGCAGAAGAGCCCCCAAGTTCTGTGGCAAACTTTCAGTATGTTCTAAAGCATTGATTTAATCCTGAACCTGGAGGATTGGCCTGACTGCAGCCGCTCCCCAAAATGGGAAGGGACACCAAAATCCTCGTCTGGTTGTCCCCCAGTCGCTCAAGGTGTCACTTGAGCACTGGTACAACTTGCTATCAGCACCAGGCAGCACCCAGCCTGCATCTCTGGGATGAGGTGACAGTGACAGACAGGGAAAGGCACCTCTAACATGAAGGGACACAGCCACATCAGGGCCGGATTCTGCTGGGACATCACTGCAGAGAGCCTGTGTGCAAGCTACGGTTTGGGGTGGGGGCAGTTCTTGGGGGGGCTCAGCCCTTGTGTTACCCAGTGCCACGGTTCACATACCAGTTTCTGCCCCATGATCAGGGAAACAGGGGAACAGATCCCGGTGTGTTCCCAGGTCCTCACCTGATTTGTGGGGGTGGCCAAGGCTGTGTTCTGCAGCGCTGTGAGCCCGCGGCGTCACGTAGCGGATGGAGGTCTCCTCCAAGTACTTGTCCACCAGGTCCGGACACACTGGCACACAGGGAAGGGGGGGTTTTGTTAGGACAGACCCACAGACAGCAGCAGGCAGCAGTACAAAGTGCTGCACGCACAGATCCCCCTGATGGCTTCCCACTGGTGATTTTCCCATGGCATCTTTTGTAAGCCCAAGAACTTCACGACTGTTTCCTTTCCAAAACAAAGTATAACAAACAAAAAAACATCCCCACCGTTGCAGCCATGCAGTTCCCAGCCCCGGCAGTGGCAATCAAGGACCCCCCCCCTCACACCACACTGCAAAGAACTGTTCCTCAGATAACCTTCTCAGGAAATAAACTCATTACAGAGCTCAGAAATAACACTGTGCTGTGTGGGAAAGGCTGTCTGTGTCCCTTTCCACAGCTGCTGGCACAGCCCTGGCTCTGCACGGACCATTTTGACACCATCAGTCCCCACAACCACCTTGTGCCAATGCCTCTGCCTACACCTCCAAGCTAGAATGGCAGATAGTATTATCTGTGTGACTTTGTTATCTGTATAACTTCGGAGCAGAGCTCTGAAGCTGCATGATGTGCAGTGCCAGGGCTCCAAGGTCAGGCTGCTAAGGAGGAGCAGCTGCGAGCAAAGATGATGGGGGAAGCGAGACCACGGTTCCCAGCATATCCCCAGCTCTGAGCTAACTCAAGGCTGAGGTTTTGCTCCTCTGCAGAGAAACAACTCAGAAAGAGGAACAGAGATGAGACTGCAGTGAAGGACAGCTGTGGAAGGAGGCAGGGACCTGAGCAGCACTTCCTCCAACCCATCAACCCGCTCCCCCTCAACACAAAGCACACCGTAAACCTCGTTCAGCTGCAGCTCTTGGCACCACTTTTCTGGGTGCCTCTGTGATTTCTGTCTCCCAGTGCAGCTCTCCAGCACAGGGCAGATGCCATCGCCAGGATAGGGGTGACAGCTCTGGGTTAAAGGATATGTTGTGGCCTCTGTGTTCCTCTATCAGCCCCCCACAACTCCCCCCAGAAGCAGGGAAGGTTTTGTGCCTGCCCATACTTGTGTTCACTCCTTTCCCAAGCACTGGCATCTCAGTTGCGAGCAGAAAGCAGAGACTCAGCAGCCCAGGACTGCCAAAAAAGCAGAATTATCCTTATTTCATATGAAAAATGCAGATTTCTGAGGCTGGAGCCTGCCAAAGAGGCCACCTTATTGCTCCTGCAACAGGTGAGCTCCTCCAGCTCTGGGTAAAGTTCCCCAAGAGGTAAACTGGCACAAAGCTGGGCCTACAGCTCGATGAGTGACCTAAATCGGTTGATTTACCCCAACTTGAATGGCCTGGGTAATGCTGCCCAGGTCTGCACTTAGAGAGTTGCTGAAATGGGAGAGGTTGGGGCACTCTGCTCAAAAAGCATGCCCCCTTGGAACACCCCCATGATGCACTGAAGAGCAGTGGGCTCACAGAGGACATCGGTCACCTCTGGAGCCTCGTGTCCCTTCTGAGAAGGTGATCATGCTGTACTTAGAGCTCCTCCTTGCCCTATCCAAAGGCATCTCCCCAAAAACGGGGTCTTTGGGCCAGAAGAAACTTTCTCCCTAAGGCCACAGAGAGTCTCAGAAGAGAAGAAAGAAGACAATCAAAGAACCACAGCACAGCTGGGTGAGATCACAGAACCATGGGATCACAACATTCCCTGGGATCAGGAGGCACCTCAAAAACCTCAGAACCATTGAACACCGCCACCCTGCTCTGCCACCACCCTCTTTAGGCCACAGTCTGAGCACTGAGCACTCACCAGCCCGTCGCCTCTTGAGGGTGACGTAGGGCAGCAGGTCGTGGCGCGTGATGATCCGCAGCAGCTGCAGCACCTGCCTGAAGTTGGTCTCATCGCAGCGGCCCTGCCGCTCCAGCGCCAGCAAGAAGTCCCTGCCGCTGCGGATCATGCCCCGCTCGTAGTCGTCAATGACGTCCACGAAGAGGAAGGAGAGGACACGCACGTCGCGGTGCGTCAGGTGAGTGCCCACGATGTCGAACATGCGGTGCAGGCTGTACAGCCCATGCTCACGGTCGCCCTGCTCCTCGGGCCAGGCCTGCGAGCGGCTGCGTTTCAGGGCTGCCATCTCCGCCCGGCACACGACTCCTGCAAGACAAAAAGAGGCCATCGGGTTTGAATGCGGTTGCTGTTGTTCTCTCTGTGTGAAAATCCTACTCTTGGATCCTCCAAATTGAGTTTCCCCATCCAGGCTTGTCCCCACCGCTGTGCCACTCTGCTCTGCCTCAGTGAAAATCTCAGCCACGAGTCCCATCCTTCTCTGGGATCCCAAACCAGACCCTGGGGCAACAGCTTCAAACCACATTGCCTCATTGCAAGGGGCTCAAATCCTCAAGGCACCAACAGCAATGGGACATGCAGAATGCCAGCTGCAGCCCCTGTGTTCCTCCTGTCATGGCCAGCGCACCCCGACCCGCTCAGCTCCAGGCTCTCTCTCCCCATCCTGGCTGGTTTGTGGCCAGGGAAGCTCCAGGATGGGTGACTTAACCTCATCCAAGGCCACACAACCGCTGGGTTTTGTTCTTTGCCATTTATCAGCGTGGTCACCCCAAGATTCATCTGAGCATGAAATTACGCTGGGGACAAAGGTGTGTTTTCACAGCAAGAACAGCCAACAACTCTGTGCTTCCCATGGGAATATAGGGGAAGGATGGGAATGCAGCAGCGTTGTGCCTCGAAGCACACTCTGAGAGCACGGCTGGCCCAAACCATCCCCACAAGCTGTTAGGAACCCAAACGCCACATCCCAGCAGGAACTGTAGAAAGGAGAACGTGGAGCAAAGTGCAGCATGATGCAAAGGCTGTGTGCTCACTGCCTGCAGGCTTGGCATGAGCCAGCATCCCCAAGAAAGCCACAGGAACCCCACAGCTGCCACCTTCACACTCGAAGGGCAGTAGCAGGCATCCCAAGGACAAGTATGAACGTGGCCCAGTGGCTTCCCTGCTCTGAGCCCAGAGCCATGCAGCCCCCAGACCCCTCATGCCTTCAGGGTTTCTCCACGGGCAGCATTTCCCCACAAGTCATGGGTGGAAAATGAGTCCTCCAGCTGCACCCGGAGCACTCCTGGCACTCCCCGCCATCCTCAAGCACCAAAATTCTGCCTTCTAAGCCATTCCCCACAGGAAGGGCAGACTGCTCGCTGCTGGGGGAAGCACAGATGTGGGGCTCCGAGCCACATGATGGCACCCCAAAGCTTTAGGACGCCCTGCTGTACATTCCAGCCTCTGCACAAGGCAGCCATGCACCGATTGTGGCACATCTAAGGTGTGCACTCACGAGCTCCATGCTCCCAAGGGCAGCTCTCCATGTAGGAGTCAAGATGCCAGGTTGAATCCATGCTGCAAGGAGGATAGAGGATGAGAAGAGCATGCGGTGACAGCCAGTCCAAAACTGCCTCTGATGCAGCACTGACCACTCCCATTAGGAAAGAAACATCATGCAACTTCCCCCCAGGGTTGGTCTCACCCCACAGAAGTGCCCCCAAAGGTGGTTCATGATAGACACGGCCAAAAAGGGGCAGAAAATCCAAATCTATCACTTAGCTCCTGTGCAGCTTCAAGCTGCAGCCTGGTGGCACATGGAGACGGAAGAGATTCCTCCAAGCTTTGCAAAACCTTTGAGGTTATGAAGCCATCACAAACTTTAATGGGTGTTTTTGCCATTTCACTGCAGCCGTTGGGTTTTGCAACCTGACCTATAAATACTCTGGCACTGGGAAGCAGGCTCAGGGCGAGCTGCAGCTCTTCATGAAATACTGCCCAGAAACACCAAGCTTGCTTCACCCCACACCTCCCCTCCTGGCAGGGAAGCCATAAACCTCAGTCCATGCAGAACTGGGGAGGGAAGCACCCAAATCCCAAACATCTTCAGCAGCAATCCCACTTTCCTTATTTGTTTCTGGGACTTTTTAGAGCAAACTTCAAACTGCTTGTTTTTCTGCTGCATGGGGTTGGGAAAGGCCAAATTGTTTCTAAGCCAAAGCAGAAATTAAGCAGATGCCATCTTTGGGTTATTTAGCACCAGTCACCCGGGAAATGCATCCAGAAGAAGAAAAGAAGTGGTTCTATGTTACACTGCTAAGACTGAAGGAGGACTCAGCAGAAAAAGCCTCATTCTGAGTGGGGAGTCCTGAGGGGCGGCTCCTTACAGCTGCACCACCCAGAACCGCAGTGTGTTGTCACGTTTGTTTTCAGACCAGGGATTCTAAGAGCCACGACTTGGAAGAGATCCCTCCCTGCCTCCCCTCCCACCCACAGCACAGGCATGTGGGGCTGACAAGAAACCTCTAATCCTCCCGAGGAGAGGTGCCCAGCAGCCAGGCCTGGGACAGCTTCTAGAGGGCAGCAACTCCAGGTCACCTCCCAGCAGAGAGGTGCAGGGTCTCTGTTCCATGCACCTCCGCTGCTCTGGGGATGGTTCACTCCACAGGGCCACCTGGAGAGCAAAAGAGATGCACATGCTACATGCCAATGTTACCCCCCAGGAACTGACCCACACACGCCGTGCAGGCAGGAGGAGGCTGTTGAGCACGGAAGGTGATTAAAATAATTTATGGTGAACAGAAAAAATGAGCTCCCGGTGCCTACAGCGCACTCTGCAGTTGCTCACCCCAAGCCTGGCTCGTCCATCCTCCTGCTCACCCCGCCTGTTTCAGGGAAGTTAATGTCCTGCCACAAAAAGCACCTCTCAGCCTCGTAGCCTCACAGAAGTCGTGCAGGGAGAAGCAATAAAAATCAGTTTCCCAATGGAGTTTTGCTGGAGGTAACGCTGCAGTGTGGCAGCCTCCTGTGTCCCATCATGGTGGCACTGTGAGTGGAGGCGAATGGGGACACCCAGGCAGAGCGTGTGGGTGGGGTCAGAGCTGCTCTTCCCTGTGAGGGGCAGACACCTTTGGAAGATTTGGGGCTGGAAACAAAGCGGGCTGCCCCAGCTCCTAAATACAGCCACCCCAAAGCGACCCAGCAGCCTGATCCTGCACGCGTCCAACATCACACTGCCCCAAACAGCAGCAGGAAGGCAGGCACTGAGCTGGCAAAGCAGCTCCAGGGGGACCCCAGATTGGACAGGGCTCACAGGTACAACTCCAAATGGAATTAGTTAAACACAATCACAGCTCCTGATAAACCAAGCGGAGAGAGGAGACTGAGCCACAGCCTCTTTCTCTATGGGCTTTCTCACCTCTACCCCACAGCATTCTGCATCCATGTCAGGAGAGCAAGCCTAAACCTATCTGTGGGTCTTGAAACGATCCCAAAACCACAGCTCCAAAACTACAGCAGGCTGAATGGGTCCCAGCCCCACACAGAACCACAGTCACACTGCCATCACTGCGAGTATCACCAGAGGGCCACCAAAAGCACCACCCCATACCGGGTTACAGGACTCACTGTCAGCGTCGCTGCTTGAGGAAGAACTGATTTGAGGTTGTTTTACTGTAATTAAATCCCCCTAAGCATAAGCAGTGATGCGAGGAATGCTGGAGAAGTGACAGCCAGAGGATTTCACGCACTGCTGCAGCACGGGGCTCCTGGGACTGCACAATGCCACAGCACTCTGTGTGTCCCCAGGATGGGAACAGACCCCAGCAGCAAGGTGGGCCCCGAGAGAGGGACTGATGCTTAAGATGAGGGAAGGACCCCGAAGGAGAAGCACTAAAGGCTCAGCGTGGTATGCACGGCCATAGCACAAAGCAGAAGGGGTGGAACCACTCAGAACAGACACGGGCAAAGTCTGGGACAGCCGACATCTGGAAGGCACAGCCCCTGCACACGCACTCATTTCAGGCAGAACTGAAACAAGAACCACGTAGAAAGAACCAGAACATTCACTTCTTTTCTTTTTAAAACCCCCTTTTTTTTTTTCAGGAAGGAAGCCCCACACGACAGCCCCACAAACACACAGTGGTGTGCAACAGCTTCAGTCATGGAAACCTGAGCTGGAGCCAGAGCCTGGCTCATATCCAGGCACCTCAACTTGAACAATTCTGGCATTTCTAGCAGCAAAAACTCACCGGGTCTGTCTGGAGGAACCTCTCACCGAACTTCACACCCAGACCCACAGGAGCCCAACGTGAAGGACCAACACAAGAATCTTCTGGACAGGACGTGACACCCAACGCCACCATTCTGCACAGCCAAGGGATGGGTGACTCATGGGCTCATTAAGAACTTAAACCCGTGCAAGAAAACTAACCTTAATGAGGAGTTCCTCTGCTCTGCGCGTATCCGTTCCGATGTGAATCCGAGCACGGATTGCTCCGAAGTCCTCTATCCCCTTTTCTCTCTGATTTCTTCAACACGGTGCCCCACTGGGGCCACCTACAGCCCTACAGCGTGGCCCACGGATGGCTCTGGTCACGGGAAGCCACACTTGCAGTGCTGGTGACCCTCTTGCCACGGTGGACTTTCCAGAAGCCACCAAACAGTTTCTTTTTTATCTTTTTTTAAGCAACTCTGATGCCCAAACTTTTTGCTTTTTAGATCCCTACTTTACTCTATAATAATTTATTGACGTCCTGAACCAACCCTGTGCTCCTTACGCTGTTCCTTCGGACATCTTCTCAACCCCCAATCCCCATTTCTCCTATAGCAGGGCAACCAAGTGAGGGGCAGGCTGGGCTGCTTTCAACCTGTTTGTTCCCCAAAAGCTCCTCCAGAAAATTGGTCTTGCTCACAAAATTTGGAAAGAAATAAAAAAAGGGACAACAAAAGGGATCCTGGGTGGGACTACAGGCCCAGAGGCAGCCTCATGCCGTCTCCACAGCCCTCAATGTCCCCCCCCGACGCCCCTTTTACTTACAAAGGGGTCCCCTCGAGAACTGAGCCTCAAAAGAGAGCTCCGTGTGCCCCTAACAGCGACCTCCCGGCACTCCCACGGGGCTGAGCGGCGTCCGCAGACCTACA
The DNA here is from genome assembly GCF_039878825.1 of Excalfactoria chinensis. Taxonomy (NCBI): domain Eukaryota; kingdom Metazoa; phylum Chordata; class Aves; order Galliformes; family Phasianidae; genus Excalfactoria; species Excalfactoria chinensis. The sequence continues at coordinate 82,297 of NC_092856.1, forward strand.
ACGTCCAATCTCATCCCCCCCCCGGACCTCAGTTTCCCCCCGAGGCCTCAGCCCCTCCCGCAGGCCGCGCGGCCGGCTCACGACGCAGCTCCGAGGGCCGGGCCCCGCTAGGCCCCCATCCCCCGGGCACCTGGCCGAGACCTCTCGAGCGCTACCTCCCACCGCCACAGGGCTGTGCTGAGCGGAGAGGCGGCCCAGGTAACGCCGAGGCCCCCCCTAGGCCGCCCCCGCCACGCCCGGCCCCGCGCTCCCTCCCCTCACGGCCGGGCCTCGCTCGGCGCCGCCATGTTGACTCCGTCCGCTCCTCTCCCCGCTTGCAGGCGGCTGACGGAGCGACGTCACTTCCGGCGCGACGTCACATTCCTGGCTCCCCTCCCTCCTCAAGCCCCGCCCACATCCTGTCCACGCTTCTCCTCTCTGCCTTCACGCCCATAGGGACTGACGGGCCTCGCGGAGCCATATTGGATATGGGCAAGCGGGAGAGCACTTCCGGGGCACGGGGCATTGGCTTCATCGCCATTTCAGAGCATGGCGAGCTGCTGCCATATTGGGTGAGGGCGGGAGGGGGTGTGAGGAGGCTCCGCCATCTTGAGCGGGGACAGAGGAACAGAGAGGGGACAGCGAGGAGATGGGAGGGGATCACGGGGGTGATGGGGGGGGGGAGAGTGTCAGCTTTTGGGGAGACCTTTGGGGGTGTGAGGTTGAGATGTGGGGAATGGCGGCCATTTGGGGTAAGGAAGGGGTGGCCCTGGGGACAGGGAGGGGGGCTGGGAACTAAGAGAGCCCCATAAAGGTCCCATTGCACTTCAGGGCCCTTTTTTATTGGGGGGGGGGATGGGATTAGGGCAACCCTGCAGTAATTAGCTGTGCTAATTGTGCCGTGCTCTGCGTGGGCAGCTGATGGCAGAGTGCCTGCTGGGCGCTGCCGGGTGCACTTAGAGGTGATGAAGGGCACGTGGAAGCCGTCCCCAAAGACATCGGGGCTGCTCTCAGTGCGGTCACTGTCCCCAGGGGCAATGGGGTCTCCCAATGAGAGCCATCACTCTATATGCAGCCCTGTCCCCATGCACGGCTCTGTCCCTATAGGGGGTCCTGTCCCTATAGTGGATCCTGTCCCCAGGTGTCCCCATCCCTGAGCCAGGTCCCTACGTTTGGCCCTAACCCTGGGGATGGATGGCCCTATACCCAAAGCTGGCCTTGTCCCCAAGCGCCCCCTCCCCAGAGGTAGGACACACATTCAGGTGACACATAGTGATTGGGAGGGGGGGGGGGGGGGTTGATAGTGGCCGGGCAGGAAGGGGTTAAGTTAAGGCTCAACGCTGCGGGCGGGAGCGACTGAGTCAGCCCCAGGCCCCCCCCCCCCCCCCCCCCCCGGGTCCCCCCCCCAGGGCGGTCCCGCCCCCTCCGTGCCTATCCCGGGTGGTGCCACCGCCCCGCAGTGCCCCGATCCGCGCCGTGCGGTGAGTACCGAACCCCCCCCCCCCCCCATTGGACCTCCCCATAGGACCCCCCGCCTCATTTGGGTCCCCCCCTCCCTTGGAACCCAGCTCCTCCAGGCACTGACCCACACTGGGGTGAGGACCCCCCTACAACCTTATTGAGAACCTCTATTCATAGAGGATACCCCCATCCCACCCCCTCCATAGGAGTAACCCTGCTCCATCATTATCTCCATCTGGAGGGGGGGGTTCCCATATTGCACCCCCTCTTAGAAGGGCCCGGCTCTTACCTTCCCCTCACCCCAAATCATCCCACAAAGCTTGGGGTCCCCTTCATTCCCTCCCCCTTTCACTCCATAAACTTTGAGAGCTTTTCACACCTCATAAGATTTGCCTTCCCCCCCCTCATACACTCTCCCATCACCCCATAAACTTTAGGATCCTCCCCCCCCCCCCTTTGAGATGCTACAGCTTTATTTACTTATTTATTTGGGTGGGGGGAACAGGGGAGAGTTTAATGCAAAGGGTGGGACCCCCCCCCCTTCCTTTCCCCCCTTTGCAGACATAGAGAAGTGGTCCCCTAAATCAAACTGTGCCCCCCCCCCCCCAAAGCACTAAAGCCGGAGGGACGCCCCAACGCCTCACCCCCAGGGTGGAGTCTCCCTTCCTGCAATGGGGGGGGGGGGAGACAGCTTTGGGATGTGCCCCCCCCCCCCTGTCCACCACTGTAGGGAATCCAGGAGGGGCCCCACCCTGGGAGGAGGTGCCATGACTCAGTGTGCCCAGGGCGGGGGGGGGGTCCCAAGGGTGTCCCATAGGGAAGACCAGGGCGGGGTGTGTGTGTGTGTGTATTGGAAAGGGGGGGGTTCAGAGGAGGGACACCGCAGCACATCACACACCCGGCTCCGCCTCGTGGCCGTTGCCCGGAGCTGAGTCACCACGATGGGGGGGCGGGCACAGAGCCCCACACAACCCTATGGAGCCCCACACACCCCTATGGGACCCCACACACCCCTATGGAGCCCCACACACCCCTATGGAGCCCCTCACACCCCTATGGAGCCCCTCACACCCTATGGGACCCCACACACCCTATGGGACCCCACACACCCTATGGAGCCCCACACACCCTATGGGACCCCACACACCCTATGGGACCCCACACACCCCTATGGAGCCCCACACACCCCTGTGTGACCCCACACACCCTTATGGAGCCCCACACACCCCTATGGAGCCCCAACACTCCCTATGGAGCCCCACACACCCTATGGAGCCCCAACACTCCCTATGGAGCCCCACACACCCTATGGAGCCCCACACACCCTTATGGGACCCCACACACCCTTATGGGACCCCACACACCCCTATGGAGCCCCACACACCCCTATGGAGCCCCACACACCCTATGGAGCCCCTCACACCCCTATGGAGCCCCTCACACCCCTATGGAGCCCCACACACCCTATGGGACCCCACACACCCTATGGAGCCCCACACACCCCTATGGAGCCCCACACACCCTTATGGGACCCCACACACCCCTATGGAGCCCCACACACCCTATGGAACCCCACACACCCCTATGGGACCCCACACACCCTATGGAGCCCCACACACCCTATGGAGCCCCACACACCCTATGGAGCCCCACACACCCCTATGGAGCCCCACACACCCCTATGGAGCCCCACACACCCTATGGAGCCCCACACACCCCTATGGAGCCCCACACACCCTATGGACCCCACACACCCCTATGGAGCCCCACACACCCCTATGGGACCCCACACACCCCTATGGGACCCCACACACCCCTATGGGGCCCCACACACCCCTATGGAGCCCCACACACCCCTATGGGGCCCCTCACACCCTATGGGGCCCCTCACACCCTATGGGGCCCCACACACCCCTATGAAGCCCCACACACCCTATGGAGCCCCTCACACCCTATGGGACCCCACACACCCCTATGGAGCCCCACACAACCCTATGGAGCCCCTCACACCCTATGGGACCCCACACAACCCTATGGAGCCCCACACACCCCACTGTGCCCAACATACCCCTCTGAAGCTACATGGAACCCCACAAATCCCTTCTGATCCTGCTTCTCCCTATGCAGACCTGCAGACCCTCCTGAGCCCTTTTAGCCCCATAGACTCCACTAAAGCACGCAGACCCCAGTGAGACCCCACTGGACCCTTCCAACTCTGCTGACCTCACTGTATCTTTCTGACCCCACAGACCCCACTGAGATCCTCACAGGAGCCCTCTAAGCCCTCCTGACCCCCACAGACCCCACAGCAGCCACCATGCCATCCCAAATGGAGCACGCCATGGAGACGCTGATGTTCACCTTCCACAAATACGCGGGTGACAAGAACTACCTGAGCAAGGATGACCTGCGTGCCCTGATGGAAAAGGAGTTCCCCGGATTCCTGGAGGTAAGAGGTTGAACAGTGGGACCACACTTAACCCCATAGCCCTATAAGCAATGGATACCTTGAGGTGGTGGGGAACAGAGCAGGGTCACACCTACCCCAGTGCTATATAACTCAGATGGGGCACAGTGGGGTCACAGCATATTATAAGGTGCTGACCTGCTTCTGCCCCTAGAACCAGCGTGACCCCATGGCTCTGGATAAGATCATGAAGGATCTGGATCAGTGCCGGGATGGCAAAGTGGGATTCCAGAGTTTCTTCTCACTGGTGGCTGGACTGACCATCGCCTGCAATGATTACTTCGTGGTGCACATGAAGCAGAAGGGGAGGAAGTGAGAGACGGCCCCGCGGCCCCAATAAAGTGTTTTGTATGACTCTGCTGTGGCCTCTGCCTTGGGGTGGCTCCCCTCAGGTCCTCATCAATGTGGGGTTCCCATCTTTGGGTCCCCATCGCTATGGGAATCCCAGTCACAGATCCCTATCGCTGTGGGGTTCCTATACCCATAATCAGCCCTGAGTCCCCATCGCTGTGAGCTTCTCATCCCCAAACCCCCTTCACTGTGGGGTTCCCAACCCCATATCCCAATCATGTGAGGTTCTCACCCCCAAACCCCCTTCACTGTAGGGTTCCTGACCCCATATTTCAATCAGCCCTGAGTCCCCACATCCATGGGGTCCTCATCCCCAAACCCCCTTTACTGTAGGCTTCCTGACCCCATATCCCAATCAGCCCTAAGTCCCTATCTCTGTGAGCTTCTCATCCCCAAACCCCCTTCACTGTAGGGTTCTGGACCCCATATCCCAATCAGCCCTGAGTCCCCATCTCTGTGGAGTTCCCATCCCCATATCCCCATAATCAGCCCTGAGTCTCCATCGCTGTGAGCTTCTCATCCCCAAACCCCCTTCACTGTGGGGTTCCCAACCCCATATCCCAATCATGTGAGGTTCTCACCCCCAAACCCCCTTCACTGTGGGGTTCCTGACCCCATATTTCAATCAGCCCTGAGTCCCCACATCCATGGGGTCCTCATCCCCAAACCCCCTTCACTGTGGGGCTTCTAACCCCATATCCTAATCTGCCCTGAGTCCCCATCTCCATGGGGTTCTCATCCTCAAACCCCATTCACTGTAGGATTCTGGACCCCATATCCTAATCAGCCCTGAGTCCCCGTCTCTGTGAGGTCCTCATCCCCAAACCCCCTTCACCGTGGGATTCCTGACCCCATATCCCCATAATCAGCCCTAAGTCCCCATCTCTGTGAGCTTCTCATCCCCAGACCCCCTTCACCGTAGGGTTCTGGACCCCATATCCCAATCAGCCCTGAGTCCCCACATCCATGGGGTCCTCATCCCCAAACCCCCTTCATTGTGGGGTTCCTGACCCCATATCCCGATCATGTGGGGTTCTTATCCCCAAACCCCCTTCACTGTAGGGTTCTGGACCCCATATCCTAATCAGCCCCAAGTCCCCATCTCTGTGAGGTCCTCAACTCCAAACCCCCTTCACCGTGGGGTTCCTGACCCCATATCCCCATAATCAGCCCTGAGTCCCCATCGCTGTGAGCTTCTCATCCCCAAACCCCCTTCACTGTGGGGTTCCCAACCCCATATCCCAATCATGTGGGGTTCTCACCCCCAAACCCCCTTCACTGTGGGGTTCCTGACCCCATATTTCAATCTGCCCTGAGTCCCCACATCCATGGGGTCCTCATCCCCAAACCCCCTTCACTGTGGGGTTCCTGACCCCATATCCCAATCATGTGGGGTTCTTATCCCCAAACCCCCTTCACTGTGGGGCTTCTAACCCCATATCCTAATCTGCCCTGAGTCCCCATCTCCATGGGGTTCTCATCCCCAAACCTCCTTCACTGTGGAGTTCCCATCCCCATATCCCCATAATCAGCCCTGAGTTCCCATGTCCATGGGGTCGTCATCCCCAAACCCCCTTCACTGTGGGGTTTCCTGACCCCATATTTCAATCAGCCCTGAGTCCCCACCTCCATGGGGTTCTCATCCTCAAACCCCATTCACTGTAGGGTTCTGGACCCCATATCCCAATCAGCCCCGAGTCCCATCTCTGTGAGCTCCTCATCCCCTTCACTGCGTTGCTCCGTAGGGTCGCTATGGGGTTCTGGGGGGGCTCTATGGGGTTCTTGGGGGCTCTATGGGGTTCTAGGGGGGCTCTATGGGGTTCTTGGGGGCTCTATGGGGTTCTGGGGGGAGGGGCCGAACCCCGCGCTCACCGGAAGCGGCCTACCGGAGGCTCCGCCCCCATCGCCGCCTCTATCCGCGCTGTGGCGGCCGTCGCGGGTCGCGGAGCGGCGGGGCGGTGGGGGCGGGGCGGGGCGGGGGGCGACGGGGAGAGCTCTGAGCTCGGGGCCCGGCGCGTCGTAGTGACGTCATCGCAGCGCGACAAAGGCGAGGAGCGGGGTCACGCGGGGGGGGCGGAGTGACGTCAGCGCCGGAGTGACGTCGTCAGGGGGAGTTGCGTCATCTCGGTGACGTCATCTCGCACCATGTGGCGGAGCTGCGTGGTGGGGGCGCGAGCGTTGGTGGCCCACGGGTTGGGACGGGTGACCCCCACGGTGAGTGCGGGGCGGGGGGGCTTCAGTGGGGTGTGGGGATGTCATAGGGACATGGGGACATCAGTGGGACGTGGGGACATAGTGGGGATATGGGAACATCATAGGGACATGGGGACATCATAGGGACACCATAGGGACATGGGGACATGGTGGAGATATGGGGACATCATAGGGACATGGGGACATCATAGGGACGTAGGGACACCATAGGGACACCATAGGGACATGGGGACACCGTGAGGACATGGGGACATGGTGGGGATACGGGGACACCATAGGGACATGGGGGCATCATAGGGACATGGGGACATTGTGGGGATATGGGGACATGGTGGGGATATGGGGACATCATAGGGACATGGGGACATCATAGGGACACCATAGGGACATGGGGACATGGTGGGGATATGGGGACACCATAGGGACATGGGGACATCATAGGGACGTAGGGACACCATAGGGACATGGGGACATCATGGGGACATGGTGGGGACGTGGGGACACCATAGGGACATGGGGACATCATAGAGACACCATAGGGACATGGGGACATTGTGGGGATATGGGGACATGGTGGGGATGTGGGGACACCATGGGGACATGGGGACACCATAGGAATGTGGGGACATGGTGGGGATATGGGGACATGGTGGGGATATGGGGACATCATAGGGACATGGGGACGTCATAGGGACATGGGGACATCATAGGGACATGGGGACATCAGTGGGACATCATAGGGACATAGGGACATCATAGGGACATTATAGGGACACCATAGGGACATGGGGACATCGTGGGGACATGGGGACATGGTGGGGACCTGGGGACACCATGGGGACATGGGGACATCATAGGGACACCATAGGGACATGGGGACATTGTGGGGACATGGGGACATGGTGGGGATATGAGGACACCATAGGGACATGGGGACATCATAGGGACGTAGGGACACCATAGAGACACCATAGGGACATGGGGACACCGTGGGGACATGGGGACATGGTGGGGATATGGGGACACCATAGGGACATGGGGACATCATAGGGACGTAGGGACACCATAGGGACACCATAGGGACATGGGGACTCCGTGGGGACATGGGGACATGGTGGGGATATGGGGACACCATAGGGACACCATAGGGACATGGGGACACCATGGGGACATGGGGACACCATAGGAATGTGGGGACATCGTGGGGACATGGGGACATGGTGGGGACATGGGGACATCATAGGGACATGGGGACACCATAGGGACATGGGGACTTTGCGGGGACCTGGGGACACCATGGGGACATGGGGACATGGTGGGGATATGGGGACATCATAGGTACGTGGGGACACCATAGGGATGTGGGGACATTGTGAGGACATGGGGACATCATAGGTACGTAGAGACACCATAGGGACATAGGGACATTGTAGGGAAATGGGGACACCGTGGGCACATGGGCACCATCATAGGGACATGGGGACATCATGGGGACATGGGAACATTGTAGGGACATGGGCACATCATAGGGAGATGGGGACATCATGGGGACATGGGAACATTGTAGGGACATGGGCACATCATAGGGAGATGGGGACATCGTGGGGACATGGGGACATTGTGGGGACATCATAGAGACACCATAGGGACATCACAGGGACACAGGGACATCATGGGGACATCGTAGGGACATGGGGACATCGTGGGGCCATGAGGACAGGTGGTGGTGGCATCAGGCAGTGGGATGGGGACATCAGGTGGGCAAATGGGGTCATGGAGTGGGGACATGGGGACATTGGATGAGGGTGTGGGGACATGGAGCAGTGACACGGGGACAGCACAGTGACACCGGGACATGGAGCAGCAACGTGGGGATGTGGGGTGGTGGTGTTGGGTGGTGGCACAGGGACATCATGGGGCGGGACATCAGGAGGTGACACAGAGGTGCCAGGCAGTGACATGGGAACACAGGGTGGGGACATGGAGATGTTGGCTGGTGACATGAGGACAAAGGTAGGTGATAGGGGGTGGGGACATGGGGTGGAGACATGAGGACATAGGGCACTCTGGGGTGGTGACAGGCCCAGGTGTTGTGACATACGGGGATGACATGGCATAAATGTCCCAGCCCCGGGTGACACAAGAGTGACAAGAGTGGGTGACTGATGGGAGGCAGGGATGGGAGGGGACAAAGATCAAGCTGTGCCATCAAACCCCCGGTGTCCCCACACCACCCCATGTCCCACTATGGCCGACCCCGTCCCCATTGCTGTGCCTGTCCCTGCAGGCTCCATGCTCGGTGTCCCCACAGGACTTGGCTGTCCCCAATGCCGGCTGGAGCGCGGCCATGTGTGAGCAGTACCAACATCTGCTGCGCCGCACCGCCGATGGCTCATGGCGCCGCATCCCCTCCTACCGCCGCGGCCTCGACCACCTCCCAGGTGACCACCATTGTCCCTTGTGCTGTGTCACCCACCCCGTGTCACCCACCCCATGTCACCCACACTGTGTCCTGTTGGCAGAGGTGTTGCAGATGACGGTGGATCCGGGGCCAGGGCCGCGGCTGTACCTGCGCAATGTGGATGCAGAAGGTGCTGGCTTTGAGTATGCCATCTTCCTTCACGCCTCCGGCCATCGCACGCAGTGCCTGTGCCAGGTGGGACCCTACCTGGAGGGCCACCAGGGGTAGGTGATGTGTCCCCATCCCCGTCCTCGTCCCCGTCCCCACGCGCTCACCGTGTCCCCACAGCTTCGCACACGGTGGTGCCATCGCCACCCTCGTTGACACCACGGTGGGGACGTGCGCGTTGGCGGCAGCCAAGATGTCGGTGATGACGGCCAAGCTGAGCATCAGCTTCCTGGCGTGAGCGTCACCCACCCTGTCCTCATTGCCATCCCCTGCCCTTGTCTCCATTCTCCCCCCCACTCCTCTTATCTCTGTCCCCTCCTTTTCCTTCAGCCCCGTGCCGGTGGGTGCCGTGGTGGTGGCCGACAGCCGCGTGGAGCAGCACGAGGGACGCAAGATCTTCTTGTCCTGTCGCGTGTGTGACACCAAACGGGACACGCTGTACGCCGAGGCCACCGGTGAGGATGTTGTGGGGACGGGGTTGGGGACACCGAGGCCATCCCATAGAACTGGGTGACAAGGGGGCTCCACATGGCGCTTGGCAGAGGGCACTGTGACCCCGCTGCCGTGCTGTCACACGGTGTCACTGTCATTCTTTCTCTTCCAGCGCTCTTCATCCAGGTGGAGGACACCAATTCCCCCCCCACCCCTTCCGCCTGTCCCCAGCGGTGACACTGTAATGCTGGAGGAGTGTGGCAGCACAGGGTGTCCCTGTGTCACCTCCTGGGATCAGAGCCTGGCACTGCAGTGACATCGGTGTCCCATGGTGGTCTTTTGGGGTGTCCCCATGGGGTCTGTCCCTCATCCCTGTCCCCATAACCATCCCTGTCCCCATGTGCTGCACGGCAGGAAGGGGTGCAGTGGAGGGGGGGGGGGGGAGGGCTGTAGCTGAATGGGCGGGGCCATTGGGTGGGCGGGGCCAATGGGTGGGCAGGGCTGTTGAATGAGTGGGGTCATCCCTCCATCCACCCCCCCCACCCCCAAATCTGACCAGGTCCTGGGGATGTGGGGACTTGGGGATGCAGGGATATGGGATGAGGGGATACAGGGGGGACAAAAGGACACAGGGGCACAGCCACAACCACACTGCACACAGGCAGTGCCCTCCCATCCCACCCCTTCGGGTCCCACATCTGACCCTATAGCTCACCTATGGCTGTGCCTCGTGGCTGACCCCATGGTTGCCCCATTGCTCACCCCATGGCCTCATGGCTGCCCCGTAACTCACCCCACGGCCGACCGCACTGCCAGCCCCGTACCTGACCCTACAGCTCACCCCACTGCCAGCCCTATAGCTGCCCCACAGGCATTGGGGTGGTCATGGATCCCATTGATGCCCTCACCCCCACACACTGGAGGACTGCAGATCCCACATGTGGGGGTCCAAGCCCTCCCTCTACTGCCACCCCCCAGGTATCCCCCCACCATAGCACAGCTTAATGACCCCTCACCTGCCAGACCTGCAGGCCCCACCCCACAACAGCCTGGAGTCGGTGGGGGGGGGGGGGGGGTAGAACCGTGGGGTCAGCGGGGTCACATGGAGGGGGGGGGTCACTCCACACCCTCCTTGGTTCTGTGCCTCAGTTCCCCCCCCACCCCCCCACGTGTCACCGTGGAAAGTCGGAAATTTCCAGTGCGTGGGGCCGGGGGGGGCAGGATGCTGGGGGGGGGGGGCAGGATGCCGGGGGGGCCCCGCGCCCTTATAACGCCCGGCCGCGCCGCCACACCCCACACACCACAATGAGAGGTACGGGGCAGGCGTGCAAGGGGAGGGGGTGTGCAAAGGGAAGGGGTGTGCAAGGGGAAGGGGTGTGCAAGGGGATGGGGGATGTGCAAGGGGCCTGTGAGGTGGGGGAGTGGGAGTGCAAATGGGGTGGGAGCGTGCATGGGGAGTGTGCAAGGGGTGTGTGAGTGTATGTGCAAGTGTGCGCTGGTCTAAGTGCAAGCAGGGGGTGTGTGCAGTCCTGCTGAAGTGAGAGTGAGCGTGCAAGGTGTGGCTGCTGCAGGTGTGTATGGTCTGAGTGTGCAACGTGTGGGGGGGTGCATCCATCTGTGCAAGCGTGCGAGCACACAAGGGTTTGTGCAAGCATGCAAGCAGTGGGTGCTGGTGAGCACAGGGGTGTGCACTGTGTCCTACAGGAGTGAGGGTGAGCGTGCAACGTGCTGCTGCTGCATGTGTGCACACAGTGAGTGTGCAATGCGTGGAGAGCTTCCATGCTTGGGAGTGTGCAAGGGGCCGTGCAGGTGTGCAAGCAGTGGGTGCGATCCTGCAGCCGTGTGCACGGCGCCGTGCACGGCACACGCGTGTGCAAGGCCGGTGGTGCCCCCTGGCTCCGCTCCCCCGCCCCCAGCGGTGCCCCCGCACGGCTCTGAAGCCCCTCAGATGTGGTCGGGGCCGGCGCAGGTGGTGGGGATGGGGACACGCAGGTGGCACCGCGCAGCAGCCGCCGTCTGTCGCCGTGTCACCGTGTCGCCGTGCTGTGTCACCGTCAGCACCGCGGTCACCGCTCCGGCCCCATTCGGCTGCCGTTGTCCCCGTGTCCCCGTCGCTGTCCCCACGTCCCTGCGTGCCCACCAATGTCCCCACTGCTGTCCCTGCTGTCCCATTGATGTCTCCGCATCCCCACGGTCCCATCCCCCCTACCCCCATATTTCCCCATCCCCCCTGTTGCTTTATCCCCGCTGATGTCCCCATGTCTGCATATCCTCCTGTCCCCATCGCTGTCCCCATGTCCCCACGGGTGACCCCATGCCACGTCCCAAAGAGGACCCCGCTGGCAGTGCTGTCACCGGCTGTGGTGACAATGCCAGTATATATGGTGGGGGCACCGCGGTCCCACGGGAGACGTGGTGGGAGCAGGGGGTCCCACAGTGCTGCTTCCTCACTGCATTGTGCTGTGCCAGGACGTGTTGTCCTATGGCGTGACATGTTATCCCATATCCTAACGTGTTATCCCATGTCCTAACGTGTTATCCCATGTCCTAACATGTTATCCCATGGCATGACATGTTATCCCATGTCCTAACTTGTTATCCCATATCCTAACGTGTTATCCCATGTCCTAACATGTTATCCCATGTCCTAACTTGTTATCCCATATCCTAATGTGTTATCCCATGTCCTAACATGTTATCCCATGTCATTACATGTTATCCCGTGTCATGACGTGTTGTCCCTTGTCCTGACACCCTGCCCGTCTTGCCCCACGTCTTGACATGTTGCACTCGAGGTCCCCATGAGGTTGTGGGGTTCCCTGTAGGGCTGAGCGGATTCTGTCGGGTTCCTGTGCAATGCTGTTGGGTTCCCATGAGTGCTATGGGGTCCTTGCAGGGCTGAGTGGGTTCTATGGGGTCCCCATGGGGCCGATGGGTGTTATGGGGCCCCCATAGGGCTGAGAAGATGCTGTTGGGTTCCTGTGGGAGCTATGACGTGTTACTGGGTCCCTACAGGGCTGTGGGGTGCTATGGGGTCCCTGTAGGACTGATAGGAGTTGTTGGTTCCTCGTGGGGCTGTGGGGTCCCCATAGGGCTGTGTGGTTCTTTTGGGCTCCTTTAGGGCTGTGGGGTGCAGTTGAGTCTGCACGGGACTGATGGGTGTTCTGGGGTCCATATAGGGCTGAGTGGATTCTATCAGGGCGAGAGAATGACACCGAGTCTTTGTGGGGTCAGTGGGTGCTACGGGGACCCTTTAGGGCTGAGCAGATTCTGTTGGGTTCCCCACGGGGCTGTGGGGTGCTGTGGGATCCCTATAGGGTCAACAGGGGCTGTCGGGTCCCCGTGGCAGCGCCGTGGGAGCGCTGGTGCCGCCTATGGGGTGAGACCTCGCCGACCTCTCACTGCTGCTTCCCGGCAGGAGCGGCCCCAAAACGGCCCCGAAACGGAGCGGCGCTTCCCGGCAGCGGCTGCGCGTTGAGTAATGCTGGGCTGAGTCAAACGCCTCATTCCCATCGCCGCGTGTGTCCGGGTGTGCGCAGGAGTGTGCAAGGACACACGCGCGTGCCCGCACCAGCGTGTGCAAATGCACGCAGGCGTGCACCACCCCCGTGCAAGGGAGGGAGGTGTGAGCTGTGCACGACTTTGTGCACGCACCGGTGGGTGTGCGCAGCCTTCTGCAAGCGTGCAAGAGAGCGTGCAAGGCACGCAGTGACACCCCGATGGTGTCGGGGCTGGAGCTGTCCCCCGTGTCCTTTGTCCCCTGTGGCATCCCCGTCCCCAATGCGCTTCAATGACCCCACGTTCAGCCTCCCCACCCGTGTCCCCCACCCCTCTGTCCTCATCCCTGGGTGCCCCCAACCCAAACGTTGTCCCCCTCCCCATTGCCCCCACCTCACTACCCTCACCCCTCCCTTCCCTCCCTGCTGTCCCCCTCCCCACTATTCTGCTCCCCATTGCCCCCTCCCCTCCCCACTGTCCCCTCCCTGATGTCCTCCTCCTCATGGCCCCCACCCCGCTGTTCCCCCCCGGCCCCCCACCCGCTGGGTGTCCCCTCCCTGTGCGGGTCCCTTCCTGCCCCCCCCCCCCGGGGCTGTGTCCCAGTTGTGGCTTTGCCGCCGTTCGCTGTGGTTTCGGTGCTGCCGTCACCGCGCCCCCCCAGACCCCACCGCCCTATGGGGCCCGATGGGGACATGAGGACGTGGGGACAGTGACCCCACAAGATTGGGGGACACGGAGGGGGTGGAGGAGAGGGGGGGAGGATGTGAAGCCCTGGGGAACTTCTGGGGCCATGGGGGCACAGGAGCTGTAGGTAACAGTTGGTGACACGTGAGCCCAGGGGTGACACGTGAGGCAGCGTGGGGACACGTGAGCACACGAGGGAACATGAGCCTATAGGGACCATGAGAGCCTATAGGGACTGTGTGACCTTATAGGGACTAGGCAACCCCATAGGGACTGCATGAGCCTAGTAGGACCGTGGGATTCTTTAAGGGACCGTGCACTCCTATAGGAACTGGGGGAGCACATATGGGAACCATGTATGCCTACGGGGACAGTGTGAGCCTGTAGGGACTATGGGAGCCTAGCAGACCATGTATGACACTATAAGGGACTGTGGGATCCTATGAGGATGGTGGAAGCTCATATAAGGACTGAGTGAGCCTATAGGGACCATGTGAGCCTATAAGGGACTGTGTGAGCCTATAGGGACTGTGTGTGAGCCTATAGGAAGTGTGCAGTCCTATAGGGACCGTGGAGCTCATATAGGGATCGTGCAAACCTATAGGGACTGTGTGAGCCTGTAGGAAGTGTGCAGTCCTATAGGGACTGTGGGGCTCATATAGGGATCGTGCAAACCTATAGGGATTGTGTGAGCCTATAGGAAGTGTGCAGTCCTATAGGGACCGTGGAGCTCATATAGGGATCATGCAAACCTATAGGGACTGTGTGAGCCTATAGGAAGTGTGCAGTCCTATAGGAACCGTGGAGCTCATATAGGGATCATGCAAACCTATAGGGACTGTGTGAGCCTATAGGGACTGTGTGTGAGCCTATAGGAAGTGCACAGTCCTATAGGGACCGTGGAGCTCATATAGGGATCATGCAAACCTATAGGGACTGTGTGAGCCTATAGGAAGTGTGCAGTCCTATAGGGACTGTGGGGCTCATATAGGGATCGTGCAAACCTATAGGGACTGTGTGAGCCTATAGGGTCTTGGAGAGTTTGTCTGGGCAGCAGGTGGGCCTGCAGGTGACACGTGAGGTCCTGTGGTGACACGTGGGACGTGTGACATCCCGCAGTCCGTGTGACATAGTGGGCAGCACGCGTGGTTCATGCGGTCCCCACAGGCGACATGTGAGGGGACCTGGGAACTAGGAGGGTAACACATGAGCTATGGGGACACGTGAGAGCACAGGGGATGTGGGATCCTATATGGACCCTGTGAGATTCCATAGGGGCACTGTGAGGTTCTGTGGGGCTCCACAGTTGCCTTGTGAGGCTGTAGGAGCCGAGAGGTCCTATAGGGGCCCTGTGAGCCTGTAGGGGTTCATGAGATCCCATAGGGACATTCTGGGGCCATGAGACTTTGCAGGAACCCTGTGAGCCCATATGGGCTGATGGCTCCCATAGAGCTGACTCCCAACCCCTTAACCTCTCCCCCCCCCCCCCATCCTCCAGCCCACATCGAGGCAATCCCCTGCAAGATCTGTGGGGACAAATCCTCAGGGATCCACTACGGCGTCATCACCTGTGAGGGCTGCAAGGTGAGCACCAGGGGGGAAGAGCTTTTTTTGGGGGGGGGATAGGAGTTGGTAATTGGGGTCGGGGGTGGCTCTTAGGTGGGTCACCTCCCCCTTCACCCTCCCCTTCCTTGTAGGGTTTTTTCCGGCGCAGCCAACAGAGCAGCCTGAGCTACGCCTGCAGCCGCCAGCAAAACTGCCCCATCGACCGAGCCAGCCGCAACCGCTGTCAGCACTGCCGCCTGCAGAAGTGCCTCCGCCTCGGCATGTCCCGCGACGGTTCGTGCCACCCCCCCCCAGCACCCACCTCATTTCAGAGCAGCACTGCCCCCCCCCCCCCATATCTGGACCACTGGGATCGTCCCCCCCCCCCGCCCCCCCATCTCCCAGTGCTGGGTGTCCAACTGTAGGGTCAGTGAATGCATCCCCTCTTATCCCGCCCCCCCCACATCAATGGATGCTGCCCCCTGTATCACTGGGATCATCACTGGGATGATCCCCCCCCCCCCCCCCATATCATTGGGTGCACCCCCACACCTTACTGGGGGTACCCCTCATCACCAGGTTCCCCCCCCCCCCCCCAATATGGGTGCACTCCCATATTAGGGGATGCTCCCTACCACTGGGTGCCCCCCATATCCCTGGACACCCCCGCAGTAACACAAGGTACCTGTGTCCCCCCATCTCTGGGTGCCCCCTAATCTCTGGGTGCCCCATGACTCCTCTGGGGACACCTGGTGATGCTCAGCCTGAAAGCCACACTCGTACACGTGTGTGAACATGGCTTAACACATGTGTGTGCTCCTGCCCCACAGCTGTTAAGTTTGGCCGCATGTCCAAGAAGCAACGGGACCGGCTGCATGCAGAGGTGCAGCAACAACTGGAGCAACAGCAACGGGACCAGGATCGGGATTGGGAACGGGATCGGGCAACCCAAGGCACCCCCAGCTTCACCATAGGGTTGCCGGGCTGTCGGGGTCACCCAGTGCCCCCCAGCATCCCGGGGTGCCCCATTGTCACAGCAGAGGGTGAGCGCAGGGAGATGGCCACGCAGGATGGGGATGGAGATGGGGGCAGTCGTGGTGTGTGCCCCCATCCTGGGGTTGGGAGCATCCTGGAGTCACCTGCATTGGAGATTGGTGAGTGGTGGTGACACAGGGCTGTGTCACTCAGGGGGTGCTTGGGGGGGGATGAGGGGGACCTCACTGTGTCACCTGCGGGTGCTCAGTGGGTTTAGGATCAGGCTCCATCACCCGTGGCTGCTCAGCAGTAATGGGATCCGGCTCCATCACCCGTGGGTGCCACATCCTGGTGGGACCCGGCTCCATTCTCAGCTGGCTCTGGGACCTGGCGCCTTGAGGACCATGTCCTTGGCCCTCCCCTGTCCCCATGTTCCCCATGATGTCCCCACATCCCCCAGAGCTGCTGACACAGAGCGTGCTGGCATCGCACCGTGAGACGTGCCAGCTGCGTGCCGAGGAGCTGCAGCTGCGCCGCGGGGAAACCTTCAGCCGTGAGGAGGTCTGTGCCTTCCAGAAGAAGGTGAGGGTCCCCATGGGGGGGGGTTGACGGTCCCAAGGGTCTGACTGGAGAGGTGTCAGTCCTCAGGGGTCCTGTTAAGGATGTGTGACAGTCCCAAGGGTCCCAGTGAGGAAGTGACAGTCCCCAAGAACCACTCTGACCTTACTGGGGAGGTGACAATGCCATGGGTCTGATTGGAGAGGTAGCAGTCCTGTGGGTCCCATTAAGAAGGTGTGACAGTCCCAAGGCTCCCACCGGGGAAGTGACAACCCCTAAGGACCACTCTGAACCCCCTGGGGAGGTGACAGTCCCGTGGGTCCCATGGGGAAAGTAACAATCCCCTACGAGCCCCCTGGGGAGGTGACAGTCCCGTGGGTCCCATGGGGAAAGTAACAATCCCCTACGAGCCCCCTGGGGAGGTGACAGTCCCGTGGGTCCCATGGGGAAAGTAACAATCCCCTACGAGCCCCCTGGGGAGGTGACAGTCCCGTGGGGAAAGTAAGGGTCCCCTCTAAGCCACCTGGGGAGGTGACAGTCTCCAAAGGTCCCTCTGGGGAGCTGACAGCCCCCAGGGACTGCTCTGACCCCACCGGGGATGTGGTCTGGGGTGCTGCAGCCACCGGAGGAGATGTGGCAGCGCTGCGCATGCCGGCTCACCGAGGCCATCCAGAGCGTGGTGGAGTTTGCCAAGCGGCTGCGTGGCTTCATGGAGCTCTGCCAGAACGACCAGATCGTCCTCCTCAAGGCGGGTAGGGGGCTGTGCCCTGTCCTTATCCCCTGTCCCTTGCCCCCCCTGTCACCAGCCCCACGGCAATGGGATGCTCCAGTCCCCTGTGGGAGGTGGCGGTGCTTATGGAGTGCTCTGGTGCCACTGGGGAAGTGAGAGTCCCCAGGGACCGCTCTGACCCCATTGGTGAGGTGGCGGTGCCAAGGGTCCCCGTGGGGAGGTGGCAGTCCCAAAGATGTCCATCCGGGAGGTGACAGCCCCCTGGGGTCCCCATGGGGAGGTGGCAGTCCCCAAAGGCTGGTGCCACAGGGACACAAGCTGAGCCCCAAGCTGCACCGCGGGGCCCGTCCCTGTCCGTCCCGGTGCCACTGTTGCTGTCCCCATCCCGGTGGCGGTGGCAGGCGCCATGGAGGTGGTGCTGGTGAGGATGTGCCGGGCCTTCAACCCTGACAACCGGACCGTCTTCTTCGAGGGCAAGTACGCTGGTGCTGAGCTCTTCAGGTCGCTGGGTAGGGTTTGGGACATTGGGGACATTGGGGATGGATGTGGGGACGTGTTGTTATGGGAATGCTAACGAGGGTTCCCACAGGCTGCCCCGAGCTCATCGGTTCCATCTTCGACTTTGCACAGAACCTCTGTGCTCTGCGCTTCTCAGAGGGGGAGGTGGCCCTTTTCAGTGCCATCGTCCTCATCAATGCTAGTGAGGGACCAACCACCCCCTGTCCCCATATCCCTCCCTTGGGGTGTGCCCAAATGGCCCAAGTTTTATCCTGGAGTGGGTGCTGGGTGGTGGGGTTGGGTGTCCCCCCCGTGTGCCATCTGGTGGATGTCACCATTGGCAGCCCCACGTCCTGTCCCCAGGGCTGTCCCCTTTCCTATTCTGCTGTCCCCATGCAGTACCACACCATGGTCATGGCCCTAGTTCTGTTTCCATCCACGTCCCTGTCACCAGCACCGACCTCATCCTGTCCTTGTCCCCATCCTCGGCCATCCCTGTCCCCACTCCTCATCCTTATCCACATCCCCTCCATCCCCAGTCCCTGTCCTCCTCCCCATCCTTGGCCATCCCCATCCCTATCCTTAACTTCATCCTGTCCCCATCCCCATCCCACCCCAACCTCACGTGCAATATCTCTGTCCCCAGCCCGACCGTGGCTTCAGGACCCGGGGAAGGTGGCCCGGCTGCAGGGACGCCTAGAGGTTGCCTTCCGGCTGCTGCTGCGCAGGACGCAGCGTGAGGGGCTGCTGGCCAGGGTGGGGACACAAGAGGGGAATGGGGGGGAAGGGGGGGTGTGCTGTATGATATCGGGTACCGTGGGGTGCCAGAGGTTGTGGGGGCACGGGGGTGCCATTGGGGTGCCAGGGGATGCTATTGGGATGGGAGACATGGAACGCTTGGGCTATTCTTCTCCCCTTCCCTCCCTCCCCCCCCATACAGCTGCCGCCGTTGGGCCGCCTGCGGGCGCTGTGCTCCCAACACGTGGAGCAGCTGCAGACCTTCCGCCGCCTGCGACCCGCAGCGCCGCTCTCCGCCTTCCCCCCGCTGTACCGGGAGCTCTTCGCCCCCGAGACGGAATCCCCCCGCTGAGCCCCTTACCCACCCCACCCCCCACCTAACGCAGGGGGCACCCATGGGTGCTGCGTGGCCCTCCGGTGTCACGGCTGGGAATAAAGGTGTGCTGAAGGGAACGGCCTCTTCCAGCGTGATGGGGGGGCGGGGGGAGGAATGGCCGGGTCGTGGGATATCCGGAGCGGGGGGACACACAGGGCTGTAGGGTACCATGGAGGGGCTGTAGGGTGCCACGATGGGGCTGTAGGGTGCCATGGTGGGGCTGTAGGGTGCCATGATGGGGCTGTAGGGTGTCATGGTGGGGCTGTAGGGTGCCATGGAGGGGCTGTAGGGTGCCATGGTGGGGCTGTAGGGTGCCATGGTGGGGCTGTGGGGTGCCATGATGGGGCTGTAGGGTGTCATGGTGGGGCTGTAGGGTGCCATGGTGGGGCTGTAGGGTGCCACAATGGGGCTGTAGGGTGCCATGGAGGGGCTGTAGGGTGCCATGGTGGGGCTGTAGGGTGCCACAATGGGGCTGTAGGGTACCACGGTGGGGCTGTAGGGTGTCATGGAGGGGCTGTAGGGTGCCACAATGGGGCTGTAGGGTGCCATGATGGGGCTGTAGTGTGTCATGGTGGGGCTGTAGGGTGCCATGGTGGGGCTGTAGGGTGCATGATGGGGCTGTAGGGTGTCAGGGTGGGGCTGTAGGGTGTCATGGAGGGGCTGTAGGGTGCATGATGGGGCTGTAGGGTGTCACGGTGGGGCTGTAGGGTCCCATGGTGGGGCTGTAGGGTGTCATGGTGGAGCTGTAGGGTGCCACGATGGGGCTGTAGGGTGCCACAATGGGGCTGTAGGGTGCCATGGAGGGGCTGTAGGGTGCATGATGGGGCTGTAGGGTGCCACGATGGGGCTGTAGGGTACCATGGTGGGGCTGTAGGGTGCATGCTGGGGCTGTAGGGTGCCATGGAGGTGCTATAGGGTGCCATGCCCCCGCCCCGCAATGGTCCGCTCTTGCGTCCCTGCCGCCCGCTGATTGGCTGCGAGGCGCCACCCGGCGGCTTCGATTGGCCGCTTTATTCCCAGGACCGGCGCTCGGTTCCGCCTTCCTTCCCCACCGCGCTGAGAGCGGATTGGCCATCGCCCGGCGGGCGTTGATTGGCTGGGAGTAGAGGAGCGGAGGTTTTAATTGGGTGGATGGCGGGGAGGGCCGGGGCCTGAGGCGGCGGCGGGCTGCGTGAGGCGGCGGTGCGACGGAACCGGGCCTAGCTGGGCTTAACGGAGCCTGGCGGGGCCCGAGTGGGTCTGAAGGGCCCGGAGAGCTCCGAACTGCGGTACCGGCGCGGCGATGCCGTCGGAACGGGGCGGCTGGGCCGGGCTGAGCGGCCTGCAGAAGGTGGCGGTTCTGCTGGGCCTCCCCGCCGGAGCCACCGTGCTCTACATCGTGTACCGGCGGTACCGGGAGGGCCGAGGTGGGTGCCTTGAGCCCCCGGGCTGTTTCACCCCCCGGTTGCGGCCCACAACCCCCTCGAGGCCTTCAATGGCCGCCTCCCACCCTGCCCAGAGCTTCACGTCCCCACGGTGGGAGCGGAGGAGCTGCGGGCAGAGCTGCGCGTCCCGAGGGTGGCAGCGAGAGCCATCATAGGTCGGAAGGGAGCCACCATCCGGAGGGTGAGAGTCGCTCCTGGGGGGCGTGGAGGTGTCTCATTGGGATTGGGGGGGCTATTATGGGGTGTCCCGTGCAGCTCCAGCAGGAGACGGGGGCCCGTATCGACCTGGAGGAGGAAGCTGATGGTGAGGAGCGGCTGCTGCTGATCTCGGGTTCCCCCGGCCAAGTGTGCAGAGCCAAAGCTGCCGTGCACCAGATTGTGGTGGAGAGCACGCCGGTGTCGGAGCAGCTCCACGTGCCGCAGAGAGCTGTCGGGAGGATCATTGGTGTGGCCCCGATCCCTTCGAGCAGCCCGTCCTTAGGGTGAGGGCACGGTGAGAGAGCAGTGGTGTAAATCCCCCCCCCTTCCACCTCTTGGTTCTCTCTGCATCCCACAGGCCACGGCGGTGAGACCGTGCGCAGCATCTGCCGCAGTTCTGGAGCCCAGGTGCAGTGCCAGCACCAGGCTGAGGCCAAGCTGGCACCGATGCGGCTCATCCAGATCTCAGGGACGCGACAGGAGGTGGATGCAGCCAAGGTGAGCACTGGGACAGCCTCCCAACCCCCCCAGAGAGCTCGTGGTATGAGACCCCCGTGCTTTCTTCTTGTTTTCTCCCCAGAAACTTATCATGGAGAAGCTGATGGAGGACGCAATGTTCCGCCAGGAGCTGGCTCAGACCACAGTGCTGCGGAGCCACCGCAAGGAGCCCCTGGGCAGCCGCAAGGAAGCATTGCTGCTGCCTGATGGGGAGCAAGGTGCTGGGAATGGGGGCTCTCTGCCAGGGGGGGCGGCCGTGGAGGAGCTGCAGGATGAGAGTGAGGCAGTGGAAGAGCCGACAGTGGTGCCAAAATTTGAAGGTGAGAGGTTTTGGGATTGGCTTTGGGCTGCAATGAGGAATCTGTGCTGCCAGGAAGGCTTTCCCACTCCTCCCCAGGCCCCTCATGCTGCTGGGCTGTCGCATGGGGAATGAGGACTTTGTGGTTCTGGTTTGCTCCAGCCTCGCTCAGGGTGCCCCTGGGTGGGATCCATGTGTCATAGAGTCACAGAACCATTTAGGTTGGAAAAGATGACTGAGATCATCCAGTCTAACCATCCGCCCATTCTCTCTGTCCCCTGCCGGTTCCTATCCTGCAGTTCCCAGCCCTGATTTTAGCTTCCATCCAAATGAGCACCTGGAAGTCTACGTCTCAGCTACCGAAAACCCCAACCATTTCTGGATCCAGATCATTGGCGAGCGCAGCCTGCAGCTGGACAAGCTGATCAATGAGATGACGCAGCACTACGAGAGCAGCGACTGCATGGTGAGGCTCCCAGGGGGACACCATTCTCATCCCCTCTCCCATCCTGGCACCGGAGGACATGGCATGCTGTGTCCCTGCAGGCAGAGCTGGCAGCCGTGCAGGCAGGGGACATCGTGGCTGCTCCATACACGGGCAGCAGCAATTGGTACCGGGCCCAGGTGCTGGGCACGCTGAAGAATGGCAACTTGGACCTCTACTATGTGGATTTTGGGGACAATGGGGAGGCGCCCCGTGAGGCTCTGCGAGTGCTGAGGTGAGTGTGGGAGGAAGGGGAGGGAGGGAGTCAGGAGGCATCAGGGCTGGGGGATGTACTTAAGAAGGCAGTGTTCAGCCCAGCAAGGAAGTAAAGCAGGATTTGGGTTGCCTTCACCCTCAACCTGCTGCTTTCTCCCCACTAGGAGCGATTTCCTGAGCCTGCCCTTCCAGGCCATTGAGTGTAGCCTGGCTGGGATCATGCCTGTGGGTGAGTGCAGGAGGAGCTTGGGTGGCTCTTCAGAGCCCACTTCCCTTTTAGTGCTGCTCACCCCCCCGTCCCTCCTGCAGGGGAGCAGTGGGAGGAGGCAGCGCTGGATGCTTTTGAGCGCCTCACCTACTGCGCCCAATGGAAGCCTCTGGTGGCCAAAATCTCCAGCTACACCCAGGCTGGGCTGTGCACGTGGCCACGCATCGCGCTGTTTGACGTCCACTGTGGCGAGGTGAACCCCGTGCTTCACTGCTCCCCTCCTGTCACCTCGCGAGGGTTTGGTGTCCTTCATCTTCCTCTCATTTCCCCGCAGAGCCTTGATATTGGGGCTGAACTGGTACGGCTGGGCCATGCTGTGCTGCAGCCCCACGAGGAGCAGGAGGAGGAAGGGGGTGGATTCCCACTGCCAGTGACGGAGAGTGCAGTGGAGACACCGGTGAGTGGAGCTGTGGTGGGACGGGGGACAGCAGGGCTTTGATAGCACCTTTTCTCCCCCCAGATTTTGCTTTGGTCATCCTTAGAGTCTGGAGTTTCACCCTTCTGCCACATGCTGTGGGGTTAACACAGCTCTTCCCCACAACCCGTTGTGCAGGAGGACACGGTGTGCACCTCCATTGAGAGCCTCCTGTCAGAGCTGCCGCCGAGCCCCAGCGCCACACCACTGACCCTTTCCTGCATCAGCCTGCTGGGTGAGCTCTGTGGGGCTGACCCCAATGCCAGTAATGTCTCCAGGCCTTGTTTGGGGTGAAAGGAGACACAGGGGATGCCCCCCTGAGGGGGGGGTTGCTGGTAGTCCTTCTGGGAGCCACTGAAGCTGTGGTTCTTGGTCTCTGGGTGCTGAGCTCAGTACTGGGGGCTGTGCAGAGCCCCCTGCCCATGTTGTCTCTTTCCAGCTCAGGATGTGGGCACCTGTAAGAGCTCCAAAGGGGTCTGTGAGCCCTGGGGAGCACAGTCTTGCAGTGAGGTGCCATGAGGAGCAGCAGCAGGAGCTGTGGGGCACTGGGCTGAGCTCTGCAGGGGAAGCAGCACCTGACCCACCCCCTCCTTTGGCCCATAGATGAGAGCCCTGAACGGCTCCAGAGCAATGCAGAGCCCCCAGCTCCAGGGCTGCTGCTTGGCCCTTCTGCTTCCTCACAGCCTCAGAGGGACGACAGTGAGGCCCAGCCCAGCCCCGGCTCCTGGTGCCCCACAACAGCCCTTGGGGGTCCTGGAACCCACCACTCCGTGACACCTGAAACGTCGTGTCCCATCGCCCGGAGCGGAGCCCTTTCTGCCAGCAGCCACCCGTCTCTCTCCAGTGGAGACTCTGGTTCTGTCTTCTGCACTGACTCCACGCCCTACACCAACTTCTCAGTCTTCTCCAGTAGCCCCCGGTCTGGGGCCAGCCCCTTCCCCAGCTCCATCCCCATCAGCTCTGGGGGTGAAGAGGAGGAGGGCAGAACCCCACCAGGTATGGCTGCCCCACGGTGGCACAGTAGGGCCGTACCTCTGTGCAGGTGGCACCGTGGGGTGGCTCTATGGGCTGTGACACCACTGTGGGGTTTATCACTGTGCAGGTGGTGCCTCAATGACCAGCAGTGGTGACAGCTCAGTGCCAGGGCAAAGCTTCCCTGTGATGCCCTGACCTCGGTGAGTCCTCCCTGCTGAGCTGGGAGGCTGGAAATGGGACTGTTGGGGCACAGAAGTGGGGAATGGCAACTCCCAACCCCCACCCCACATCCCTTTGTGTGGGGGCACTGAGCAGGGCCATCAGTGACCCCAAAGCATCGGGGATGAGGATGCTGATGGGATCCCACAGAGCCCGTTTCTACTCCTATTCGCCACAGTGTTGGATGCGTTTTGAGAAGCCAAGTGCCTGCCCCATTTCACTGCGTGTCCTGCAGCGACAGCGCCGCTTTCACCCCCACTTTCATCTCCACGCCATCATCTTTGAACTGCTTTCCAGCTGCCATCTGTAACCACCGGAGGTGTGCCCAGATCTCACTTAGGGATGCCTCGGCCCCTCTCTGGAAGCCATACGGGTCCCCAGGGCCACCCCGTGCCTCGTTCCTGCTGTTCTGGGTGGGTGATGCTGTGCCCACCTTTTGGGGGGAGGGGGGGGGGGGGGCTGCCTTTCACATCGTTTGGTTTGGTTGTTGTTTTCACCCCGCCGAAGGGAAGAGATTGTTTGGTTTCCTGGTTGAATAAAGCCCAGAGGGCACTGAATGCAGGAGATGCTGCGGGGACAGATGGCGTGAGTGGGGGGGGATGGGGATGCGGTGATACCCCACCGCTCTGCGTGGGGGGGGAGGGAGATCTCTGTGCGCAGGCGCAGTGGGCAGCTCTCGGTGTGCTTTTCTGCGCAGGCGCGCCGCGGGCAGCCCCGTGCTGGGGGGGGGGGTCCTCGGGCCGGGCCCGGAGCCGCCATGTTGGAGTCGCCATGTTGGGCCCGCTGTGGACGCGGAGCTGCGGGCTGCTGCTCGGGGCGGCGGGGCGGGCGTTGAGCCTGAGCCATGTGCGGGTAAGGGTGATGGGGAGCCGGGAGGTATCACGGGGGGGCGGTTCCGGGGTCTGCGAGGGGAATAGGGGGGAAAGTGGGCTATGATGGAACTGGGTTCGGGGCGGCAGCGGACTGGGCCGGCCTATGGGAGAGGGTTGGGGTCTGTGGGGGCAGCGGGTGGCCCCGGTCCCGCTGTGAGCCGTTTGTGCCCCGCAGGACACGGTGGTGGTGGAGCGCTGGTGGAAAGTACCGCTCAGTAAAGAGGGGAGACCCCCCCGAGCCCGACACCGGCGGTACCGAGTGTATCGGCTGGTGGAGGACGGCAAACATCTGCCGCGGGGGGAGCTGGAGCTGATCCTGACGCAGGCGGTGGAGGGTAAGAGGGGCCGGGGGGGGGGGGGGGGGAGGCTACAGTGATGTGGGCAGCCTGATGTGAACCATTGGAGACCATTGCAGACCACACCAAGTTGGGAGGGGGTGTTGATCTGCCTGAGGTGGGAAAGGCACTGCAGAGGGACCTGGATGGACTGGATGGATGGGCCAATGTTAACTGCATGAGTTTCAACAGGACCAAGTGTCGGGTCCTGCATTTTGGTCACAACAACCCCAGGCAACCCTACAGGCTTGGGGAGGTGTGGCTGGAAAGCTGCCTGATGGAAAGGGACCTTGGTGTGCTGATGGACAGTGGGCTGAATATGAGCCAGCAGTGTGCACAGGTGGCCAAGAGGGCCAATGGCATCCTGGCTTGGGTCAAGAATGGCCAGCAGGACTAAGGAAGTCATCCTGCCCCTGTACAGGGCACTGGTGAGGTCCCACCTTGAGTTCTGTGTTCAGTTTTGGGCACCTCAGCACAAAAAAAGGACATGGAGGTGCTGGAGCAGGTCCAGAGAAGGGCAACAAGGCTTGTAAAGGGCCAAGAGAATCAGCCCTATGAGGAGAGGCTGAGGAAGCTGTTTAGCCTGGGGAAAAGGAGGCTGAGGGGAGACATTATCACCCACTTCCAGTACCTGAAGGGTGCTTACAGTGAGAGTGGGGCAGGTCTCTTCTCACTGGTGACAAGTGACAGGAGGAGGGGAAACGGCCTCAAGTTGTACCAGGTTTAGGTTGGATGTTTGGATGTGGTGCTCAGGGATATGATTAAGCAGAGGGCTGTCAGTGTTGGGGTACTATGGTGAGGCAATGGTTGGACATGATGATCTTCGAGGCCTTTTCCAACCTGGGTCATTCTATGATTGGGCAGCCAGGACCCCCAGGCCCTTCTTTGCAGAGCACCTCTCCATCAGCTCAGCCCCATGCTGGAGTTGTGCTGTAGCACACAGGGGTTGGTTGGACTCTTCCAATCCTTCTTTCTTTCCAAAAGAGAAAGGAAACC
This sequence comes from Excalfactoria chinensis, assembly GCF_039878825.1. Lineage (NCBI taxonomy): Eukaryota > Metazoa > Chordata > Aves > Galliformes > Phasianidae > Excalfactoria > Excalfactoria chinensis. Next base: position 108,630 of record NC_092856.1, read on the forward strand.
CATTGAATAAAACCCAACAAAACACCATCAAGTTCAACGTGAAGGCTCAGTTTCTTTTAGAGCCGCTGCTCTGAGCTCAATGGACGGGGTTTGGGGTCACAGCAGGATGTGGGGTGCTGCCCCTCGCTGTCCCCACAGGTCTGGGGAGCCGTGGGGACATCGTATCTGTGAAGAAATCTATAGGGCGCAACCGGCTGCTGCCGCAGGGCCTGGCTGTGTACGCATCGCCTGAGAACCGCCGGCTGTTCGAAGAGGAGAAGCAGGTGAGCCACTTAATGAGCTGCTTCATTAACTGCCCTGCTGTTAATGAGTTAGCGGAGGGGGGTGGTTTGGGGAGGGGGAGGTGGTTTGGGGGCTGGACAGCTTTGGAGCACCACTCTGTGTTGGGTTTGATCCTGATCTATTTTCTCTCTGCAGAGCCAGGTGGGGCAGACGGAGGCAGTTCAAACGCAGAGCGGAGAGAGGGTGAGTGTGTGGAGGATGCCCCATATCGACCCCCCTGCCCCACACCAACCTCTGCTCTACTCATCCACTCCTGCCTCCCATGCTGATCTCTCACCCCACATTGACCCCCCCTGCCCCACGTTGACCTCACGCTGACCCCCACGCTGCATCCACCCCACAGACCCTGCGGTTCCTGCGGAGCTGCCGCCTGGAGGTGGGCATGAAGAACAACGTGAGCTGGGAGCTGAATGCTGATATCGTGGCACGGCACTTCCTTAAGAATGTGAGTTGTGCCCTCAGAGATGTGGGGCTCCCCGTCCCCATGGCATGGGGAGGGCACATTGGAAGGCTCCAAGTGCTGTGGGGCTCCAGGCTTCGATGAAGGCCTTGAGAAGATGAATGGATGCTGGTCCATGCGTGGTGCCCTCTGACTTCTGACCTATCGCAGCTGCGGGTTTCGGTGCCGCCCCACGCATTGAAGCTGCCTGCTGAGCCCATCACCCGCTGGGGAGAATACTGGTGTGAGGTGACGGTGAGTGCACAGCGCCCCACAGCCTCCCCATCCCCTGCCCCATAGTGTGGGAGGTGTGGGGAGAGCCCGTGGCCCCGTAGCTGTGCCAAAGAGGAACCCACAGTCCCGATGGGGGGGGGCTGAGGGGGAAGATTTGGGGTTTTTCACAGAAAAAACAAGCAACCAAATTCCATCCCTGTGACCTACATACACACAGAGCCGCCCCTCTGTGTCATCAGCCTTGTCCTTCAGTCTCTGAGGGCCCCAAATCTATGTCAGCATCATGGGACTCATTTGGGTCCTGCTGATTGGAAGTGAGGCACTAACTGGGGGTGGGGGTGGTGATGAGGAGGGGGCTGCACTTCCATTGCTGTGTGTGTGCTGGTGCCACAGCAGGGATCAGGGAGTGGGGCTGCCCCACATCAGTGGGATTTGGAGGGGATGGGACTGAAGTGTTTTAGAGGGTGGGGTTCCCAGCCCTTAAGTGGTACTTGGGGGATGGAGCTGCCTCACATCAGCAGGACTTGGGTGGGATTTTGGGGGATGGATGTCCCATATTTCAGGGTGATTTTGGTCCCCTTGGGGGGGGGGGGAGCAGCCCTCAAATCCCCTCTTATTTAAGGTTCTCCTTGGGGCAACACCGAGATCTCTGAGCAGAGGGAGGGGGGAGGGGTGCCTCCATCAACAGCAACATGTAGGGCCACCCCCAACCCCTCTTCCTCTCCCCACCCCACAGGTGAACGGGCTGGATACGGTGCGGGTCCCCATGGATGTGGTGGAGTTCATGCGGCCACGGACGAAGCGGCGCCGGCACTGGCAGGCCCAGCAGGCAGCACTGCTGGCAGCACGGCGTGACGAGCTGCTCTGACCCCACAGCCCTCCTCCTTTTGGGGTCGGTGGGATCGGGGATCCCCCATTGGAGCTGTTCTCCATCGCTCCTCATCCTTGCCGAGTGAATAAAAAGGGTTGGAGCGTGGGGCGGTGCGCGTGGTTTGGGGGCTGAACCCCAAAGATACTTGGAGATGACCCCAAATGGGTTTTCAGGATCTGGTTCCAAAGGGCAGCAGGATTTGGATGTAACCTCAATGGGATTTTGGGGGGCTGACCCCAAAGGGGGGAGCAGGTGTGGGGCCAGAGTTGGGGTTTGGACTGCAGTGGGGGGGTCGGTGTTTTAGGGCCCCTCAGGTGGGTCCTCAGCCCCACTGACAGCACTGCAGCCCCACACAGGAACACGAGCACCACATTCTTGTCACCGTTGTGTCACATAGGGGAGGGTGTCCCCATCACTGCGGTGGCTGTGGGGTCCTCAACTGATCCCGAATCCTCTGTGGCAGCTCCGGGTCTGTGAAGTACTCTGCAATGGATGGGGACACCGTGCTTCACGGTCCCTGTTCTTCAAGGCCCCCCCCCACTCAGCATTGCTGTCCCCTCTGCCCACTTGCACCTTGATGTCACTGTCCCCACGTGGATCTCCCACACTTCAATGTCTTTGTCCCTAAATGCTCCCCACCCCCCCCCACCTCGTTGGTGCTCCCTAAATGCTTCCCCACCGGTTTAGGGGTGCTGCTGTCCCTCTAAAGGGATTGGGGCCTGCTGTGTCACAGTGTCACCGTTCTGATGTGTCCCCACCATTCCAGTGGGGTCCCCTTATGCCCTGTGTGTCTCACTGTCCCCACAACGGCTGTGGGGTCTCCCGATGTCCCCCCCCACACACACACACCTGCAGCGAACTCCAGGACGTTGCGAGGCCGATGCAGCATCACCTTCCTGATGGGGGGGGGGGGGAGAGAGAAAGTGACCCTAAAAGGCAGAGGGGGTTGGAAGGTGATCCTAAGTGGGGTTTGGGAGGGGGGGGGGTTGGAAGGTGATCCTAAATGGGGTTTGGGAGGGGGGGGGGGGCTGGAAGGTGATCCTAAATGGGGTTTGGGAGGGTGGGGGGGGTTGGAAGGTGATCCTAAATGGGGTTTGGGAGGGTGGGGGGGGATGGGGGTCCGGAAAGATTGGGGGATTTTGGGGACGAGGTTGTGGGGTGGGAACGGCAGGATCAGTCCGGGGGGGGGGATGCGGGATGGGAACCGGTTGGGAGGGGGTCAGAGTTAGGAATGGGGTCGGGATGGGGATGGGGTCAGGAGTAAGAGGGGAGGGGGGTCGCACCGCAGCATCCCCCGCAGCAGCATCGCTACCTCCGGCCGCTCCCGCAGGTACCGCTCGGCGGACAGACGTAGGGATGGCTGCGGGAGTCGGACGGACACACGGACACACGTCACCACGCCGTCCCCCCCACCCCCCACCCCTATAGGTGGCCCGTCCCGGTTCCCCCCCGCACCTCCAGCTCCGCTGCCGGTTCCGGTGCCGCCGGTCCCGGTGCCGCCATGTTGGGCTGAATTGAGACGTCACGGGAATGGGGGGGGGGGGGGGGAAGGATAACGGCGTAACGGCCCCGCCGGGGTGTGACGTGTGAGCACGTGTGTCAAGTGTGCAACGGCGGGTGTGTGACCTGTCGGTGTGGGATGGGGCTCATGGTGTGAGCGTGAGCCCCGTAATGCGGTGTGAGGGTCGTTATGGGGTGTTAAGAGTGTGAGTGTGTGTGTGATGGGGTGTGTGTGTAACGGGGAGTGTGAGTAATGAGGAGTGTGTAACAGTGTGTGTAATGGTTTGTGTGTGCAACGGTGTGTAACTGTGTAATGGGGTGTGTGTGTAATGGGGAGTGTGTAACGGGGTGTGTGTGTAACTGTATGTGTGTCACTGTGTGTAACTGTGTGGCTGTAACGGGGTGTGTGTGAGCATGAGTGTGTAATGAGGTGCAACGGTGTGAGTGTGCAGGGGGGGGTGTGTGACCCTACTGCTGTTGTATCACATGTAACAGTGTGTGTGTGTGTAACTGTGTGTGACTGTCAGCGGTTGTCACTGTGTGTGTGTGACCGTGTAACTGAGTGTGCAAGGAGCGTGTGTGTGACCATACAGCTGGGTGATGGTTGTAATGAGGTGTAACTGTCATGGGGTGTGTGTCACTGCGTGTGTCACTGTGTGTCACTGTGTGTCACTGTGTCACTGTGTATGTGTCACTGTGTCAATGCATGTCACTGCGTGTGTCACTGTGTGTGTCACTGCGTGTCACTGTGTGTCACTGCGTGTCACTGCGTGTCACTGTGTGTCACTGTATGTCACTGCGTGTGTCACTGTGCGTCACTGTATGTCACTGTGTGTGTCACTGTGTGTCACTGCGTGTGTCACTGTGTGTCACTGTGTCACTGTGTGTCACTGTGTCAATGCATGTCACTGTGTCATTGTGTATGTGTCACTGTGTCAATGCATGTCACTGCGTGTGTCACTGTGTGTGTCACTGTATGTCACTGCGTGTGTCACTGTGTGTCACTGTGTGTGTCACTGTGTGTCACTGTGTGTGTCACTGTGTGTGTCACTGCGTGTCACTGTGTGTCACTGCGTGTGTCACTGTGTGTCACTGTGTGTCACTGTGTGTCACTGCGTGTGTCACTGTGTGTCACTGTGTGTCACTGTGTGTGTCACTGCGTGTCACTGTGTGTCACTGCGTGTGTCACTGTGTGTCACTGTGTGTCACTGTGTGTCACTGTGTGTCACTGCGTGTGTCACTGCTTGTCACTGTGTCACTGTGTATGTGTCACTGTGTCAATGCATGTCACTGCGTGTGTCACTGTGTGTCACTGCATGTCACTGTGTGTCACTGTGTGTCACTGTGTGTCACTGTGTCACTGTGTATGTGTCACTGTGTCAATGCATGTCACTGTGTGTGTCACTGTGTGTGTCACTGTGTGTGTCACTGTGTGTCACTGTGTGTCACTGCGTGTCACTGTCACTGTGTGTGTCACTGTGTGTCACTGCATGTCACTGTGTGTCACTGTATGTCACTGTGTCACTGTGTATGTGTCACTGTGTCAATGCATGTCACTGCGTGTGTCACTGTGTGTGTCACTGCGTGTCACTGTGTGTGTCACTGCGTGTCACTGCGTGTGCCACTGTGTTTATGTGTGTCAATGCGTGTATCTGTGTGTCAATGCATGTGTCTGTGTGTGTGTGTCACTGCATGTGTCACAGTGTGTCACTGCATGTGTGTCACTGTGTGTCACTGTGTTTGTGTGTGTCACTGTGTCACTGCGTGTGTCACTGTATGTCACTGTGTGTCACTGCATGTCACTGTATGTCACTGCATGTCACTGTATGTCACTGTGTGTCACTGTGTGTCACTGCATGTCACTATATGTCACTGCATGTCACTGTATGTGTCACTGTGTGTGTGTCTCTGTGTGTCACTGCATGTGTGTGTGTGTCACTGCATGTCACTGCGTGTGTCACTGTTGTGTGACTGCATGTGCCAGTGTGTGTGTCACTGTGTTTATGTGTGTCACTGCGTGTGTCTGTGTGTCAGTGTGTCACTGCATGTGTGTCACTGTCACTGTGTTTGTGTGTGTCACTGTGTCACTGCGTGTGTCACTGTGTGTCACTGTATGTCACTGCGTGTGTCACTGTGCATGTGCCACTGTATGTCACTGCGTGTCACTGTGTGTGTGACTGTGTGTGTCATTGCGTGTGTGTCACTGTGTGTCACTGTATGTCACTGTGTCACTGTGTGTCACTGTTGTGTGTGTGTGACTGCGTGTGTCACTGTATGTGTGTCACTGTATGTCACTGCATGTCACTGCGTCTGTCATGGTTTGTCACTGTGTCATTGTGTGTCTGGGTGTGTGTCACTGTGTGTCACTGCGTGTGTCACCGTGTGTGTGACTGCGTGTGTTACTGCATGTGTGTCACTGTCTCTGCGTGTCACTGTATGTCACTGTGTCACTGTGTGAGTGTGTCACTGCGTGTGTCACTGCATGTGTCAGTGTGTGTGTCAGTGTGTCACTCTGTGTGTGTCACTGTGTGTGTGTCACTGTGTCGCTGCGTGTGTCACCGTGTATCACAGTCTGTGTCCGTGTGTCCACACCCCCACCTGTCCGTCTGTCCGTCGGTGTCCCACCTCCATGTCTTCGTGGCCGTGTCCCCATGTGACACGTGTCCCCGTGGCCGTGTGTCCCCACGTCTGTCCGTGTCCTGTCCCCGCATCCCCGTGTCCATCTGTCCGTGTTCCATCTATCCACGGCCGTGTCCGTCTGTCTGTCCCCACGTCGGTGTCCCCGTGGCCGTGTTCCCATCCGCCCCCACGTCTGTCTGTCCATGGCGATATCCTCGTGGCCGTGTGTCTGGCTGCTTTCCCGTCTCTCCTCATCCCCACGTTCCCTTTGTCTGTCCGTCCGTGTCCTCTTGTCCCCATGTCCGAGTTTCCATCTGTTCCCATCTCTGTCCATGTCCGCGTCCATCTGTCCGTGTCTCCGTGTCCGTCTGTCCGTGTCTCCGTGTCCCCCCCCAGCTCCGCCCCACAGGCGCTCCGTTCAGCACCGCGGACAGCGCCCGGGGGGTGCTGCGGGTTCGGCTGTTGCGGCGGCGCCTCCCCCCGCACCCCCCCAGCCCCTTCCCCCCCAGCCCCCAGCCCCTTCCCCCCCCCCCCAGCCCCTCCCGACCCCATTCCCATCCCCAATTTCCCGTTCCCACTATTTCCCATTTCCCTGTTTCCTTTCTCGATTCCCGTTCCCATCCCCCCCCCCCCGTTACCGGCGCTATGGGCGGAGCCAATTCTGTCCCCCTCCCCCCCCGCCCCCATATCCCCACTCCACCCCACACCTCCCCCACATCCCCCCCCCCCACACCCTCCCCATATCCCCCCCAATATCCCCACCCCATATGCCCGCACCCCCCCTCCCACATCGCCCCCCCCCAAAATCCCCACCCCATAACCCCATAAAACGCCCCCATATCCCCATCTCTACACCCCACATCCCCCTCACATTCCCCCCCCCCCACATCCCCACCCCGTATCCCCACATCCCCACTCCCTCCCCACCGCCCCCCATATCCCCCCTCACGGCGGTACCCGGTGACTCCGGGCGGAGCGGCGGCTGCGGGAGAAGCGCCGTCGGGCCCCGGAGCGCCGCCCCCGGGCAGAGCGCAGCCCCCGCCCCACCGCGCCCCGTCCCCGGAGGAGCCCTCAGCCCCGGGGCCGCCCCTCCTTTGTGTGCGGCGCCGCCGTCACCGGCACCGGAGCGCCGGGAGCACCGGGAGCCAAAAAAAATAAGGGCACCGGGAGCACCGGAATCGGGTAACGGGAAGATCGGGAGCAGAGGAACGGACAACGGGGGGAGCCGAACCGGCATCGGGAGCACCGGGAAGACAGAACCGGGAGACCGGAGAGGGGAACCGGGAGTACCGGGAGTGGGCAAACGGGGAACGGGAGGTGAGAAACGGGCGCCGGGAGCAGCCGGGAGCACCGGATCCAATCGCTGAGGGCACCGAACCGGGCGCTGGAAGAACCGGGATCAGCAGGATTGGGCCCTGGGAGCACCGAACCGAACATTGACAGCACCGCGACCACCAGATCCGGGTACTGGGAGTCGGGAAAAGAGCATCGAGAGCACCAGGAGAACCGGATCTGAGCATCGGCGGCACCGACACCACCGGAACCGGGCAGCTGGGATCACTGGGAGAGCCAGAACTGGGAGCCAGAAGCCGCTTAAAGGGGAAACAGGAACATCAGAACCCAACACCGGCAGCACCGGGAGCAGCAGGAGCAGCAGAACCCAACACCGGGAGCACCGGGAGGGCACCGGGCGGAGGGCGCGGCCCCGAGCGCCGGCGGCCCCATGAAGGAGCCCGACGCCATCAAACTCTTCGTGGGGCAGATCCCGCGGCACCTGGAGGAGAAGGACCTGAAGCCCATTTTCGAGCAGTTCGGGAAGATCTACGAGCTGACGGTCATCAAGGACAAATACACCGGGATGCACAAAGGTGCGGCGCCGGCAGCGGGGACGGGGGATGGGGGTCGGGAACGGGGAACGGGCACCAGGGACTGAGCGCTGCCGTGGGGCCTGAGTGTGGCCCCCGGGCACTAGGAATGGCCCCATATACAGCCCTATGTGCAGCCCTACAGTGTGGGTGCAGCCCTACATCCAGCCCTATGGCACGGGTACAGCCCTATGATAGAGGTGTAGCCATATATACAGCCCTATGGCACGGGTACAGCCCTATGATAGAGGTGTAGCCATATATACAGCCCTATGGCACGGGTACAGCCCTATGATAGAGGTGTAGCCATACATACAGCCCTATGGCACGGGTACAGCCCTACGATACAGCTGTAGCCATATATACAGCCCTACATCCAGCCCTATGGAACGGGTACAGCCCTACGGTAAAGGTGTAGCCCTACATCCAGCCCTATGGCACGGGTACAGCCCTATGATACAGGTGTAGCCCTACATACAGCCCTATGGCACAGGTACAGCCCTGAGTACAGCCCCATAGGCCCACAGCCCCACATGCAGCTCTGGAGCCTGAGAACAGCCCCACAGCTGCAGTACAGCCCGACAATCTGGGTATGATTTGCGCTTATGGGGCTTAGGGGGCTGTAGCCTACAGGGCCAGGGGAGCGGGTGGGCCCTGTGGGGTTGTATGGGGCAGTGCTTGTATGGATGGTGTGGGGCGGAGGTGGTGAGTGAGGTGCGGTGGTTGTATGGGGTGTGATGTCATGTGGGTTGTGTGATGGTCGTGTAGGGTGAGATGTGGTGTGGGATGTGTGCAGCGGTCGTGTCAGGTGGGTTGGATGTGTGTAGGGTCTGGTGGTTGTGTTTGGGGTGTGCAGTGGTTGTTATGGGGCACAGCGGTTGTGTGTGGGGCATGCAGCAGGCGCCTGGGGCTGGAATGGTTGTACATGGGGTGTACAGGGTGGGTGTACAGGGTGTGATGGTTGTATGGGGCTGTGGTGGTTGGATGTGGGGTGTGATGGTTGTATGGAGGTGTGATGGTTGTACACGCGGATGTGATGGTTGTATGGGGGTGTGATGGTTGTACATGGAGATGTGACGGTTATATGGGGCCGTGGTGGTTGTATGGGGCTGTGATGGTTGTACATGGAGGTGTGATTGTTGTACATGGGGGTGGGATGGTTGTATGGGATGTGATGGTTGTACATGGGGGTGTGATGGTTGTACATGGGGGTGGGATGGTTGTATGGGATGTGATGGTTGTACATGGTGTGATGGTTGTATGGGATGTGATGGTTGTATGGGGGTGTGATGGTCGGAGATGGCGCTCAGTGGTTGTATGGGGGATGCTGGTTGTGTGGGCTGTGCGATGGCTGTGAATGAGGTGTGACAGCTGTACGGCTGTATGGGGTGCAGTGGTTGTAGGGGTGCGGTGGTTGTAGGGGTGCGGTGGTTGTAGGGGTGTCCTGCAGTTGTGTGATGGCTGCATGTGGGGTGTTGTTGTGCTGTGGGGCCCATGCAGGCCCTGAGGCCATACTGATGGGCACCACAACCCATGGCAGGGGGTGGCGAAGGGCCGCAGGGACACCACTACCACCCCAGCTACGGGGTGTGGGGTCGGGGGTCTCTGTGTCCCCTCACCCAACCAACCCCTCGGCCCCTGTCCCCCATAGGATGCGCCTTCCTCACCTACTGCGCCCGCGAGTCGGCCCTGAAGGCGCAGAGTGCCCTCCACGAGCAGAAAACGCTGCCGGGGGTGAGTGAACCCCCCCCCCCCCCCCCCAATTTAAACCCATAACAGCTCCTTTGGGGTGTAGCCAACCCCCTCCCCCCAACCCCTTCCCCCAACCCTCCCCCTGTGCCCTAATTCCCATCCCAGTGCAACACACACGTATTTTGAGGGTACCCCCCCCTCCCCCAAGTGCTATGTGCCACGTTTTGGGGTGGCACAGTGACACCCACCCCCTCACCCCCATATGAGTGCCCTTCCCCACTTATTATGGCCAACCCTTCCCCCCCTCCCCACAACAAAGACCTCTTTATGGGAGGGTTTAGTGGTTCCCGGGGACAAACAGGGGGAGGGGGGAGTTCCCAAGTGTAAGTATTGGGGGTACATACAGACAAACAGACCCCCCCCCAATTGGGAATCCCAAAACATCCCCCCCCCCCCAGGGCCAAAAATCCCAACAAATGAGACAAGAGGATGTGGGGAGAAAATGCCATTTATATATGGGAGGGGGGGGGGGGGGATGGGGGGAGGGAATGAAGCATTTTGGGTGCACTCCCCTCTTAATTATGGCCAGGGACTCTCAGGGACCCTCCCCATAAAGACTCGGTTCTAGAGGGGAATTATGGGGTCCTCAAACATTAATGGGGGGGTGGAACCCCCAGAGGGAAGTCATCACTCAATCCCCACCCCCATCAATGCCCCCCCCCCCTCACTGCCCCCCCCCCCCCCCCCTCCCTCCATCGGAGCCCCCCTGGGATTTACCTTCTTTGGGATAATCTGGGGATTTGTTGGGGTTTATGGGGCGGGGGGTTGGGATTATATGCATGGGGGGGGGGGGGGGAATTGGTGGAAGGGGGGGATTAAGGGGCGGCACCGCCCTGACAGTTGCCCCCAGTGTGATGTTTTATGGGGAGGGGAACACGAGTGTCACCCACCGTCCCCATCAGTGCCAATGGGGGGGGGGGGTCTGTTATATGGGAGAAGGATTTAGGGGGCTGTTATACGGGGGGGATGGTGGGATTTAGGGTGCTGGGAGCCCCTATTAGGAGCTCCCCCCCCCCCCCCTCCGTTTCTCCAGTTCCATCCCAGGATAATCCCGGGATTAAGAAGGATTAAAGCGGGGGGGGGGGGGCACCATCTGGGCTTTATGGGGGGGGCGTTGGGGAGGTTGAGGGGGGGGCACCTTCGCTTTCTGCGTGGGAAATGGGGGGGAGGGGGGGGGGGTGAGATGGGGACAGCACCCCCCCCCGCCCCTCCCCCACCTCCTTCAGTCGTAGGGGTTTTGGGCCCCCCCCCCCCAATCCACCCCCCTCCCCCCCCTCCGGCCTTGTCATTGTTTATTGCAGCGCTGCTGATGTCAGCGCCGTTGCCAGGCAACGGGATGGGGAAATTGGGGATGAGTGGGCGGTTGCCATGGAGCACGTTCTCCCGTTGCCATGGTTACTGGGCATCTGCTCCCTGCCCCCCCCCCCCCCCCCCCACGTTGCTCTCAGGGGGTGGGGTCAACCTCCCCCCCCTTTCCACCCCCCCCCACTCCCCACAGTTAATGGTGTGTGTGTGTGTGGTGGGGAGGTGGTCGTTGCCATGGTGCCCGTTGCCTGGTAATGGGATGCAGGGCAGTATTGCCATGGTAACACAGAGCATCTTCGGGGTACCCGGGGAGCTTTGGGGGGGGGGGACGGGGGGGCTGTGTCCCCATTGCTCGCTGTGCCCCCCCCAGATGAACCGCCCCATCCAGGTGAAGCCAGCGGACAGTGAGAGCCGAGGAGGTACCACCCCCATGTCCCCAAATGGGACCCCACAAAGGCCACCCCACATCCCCCACAGGGCCGGCGTCAACCCCTGCCCCCCCCCCCCCTTACGTCCCCACCCAGGGGGTCCCCACCTCCCCAGTGGAGCTGGCCATCCCCATCCCCGTGCTGTTTGTCACCATGTCCTCATATCCCCCACACACATCCCCATGTCCCCTCCTCCTCTGCCCCTGTCCCATGGTGGGGATGGCCCCATCCCTGTCCTCCTCCCATGTCCCCATCCCATGGGTGTCACCAAGTCCCTGGGGAGGCTCCAGCATAGCACTGTCCCCACGTCCCCAGCCTGTCCCCAAGCAGCCCTACAAGAGGTGTTCCCCCCTACCATATCCCCATCCCGGGGGTCTCAGCCTATCTTGGTGTCCCCTGGAGAGGGGGGCTCTTGTCCCCATCCCCATGGCCCCAACAACATCCTGGTCGGGTTCTGGGTGTCCCCGCTCTGTCCCCATCCCGTGTCCCCATCCTGGCTGGGTGAGGGGGTTTCCATCTCAGTGTCCCGGTGTCACCGCGCTGTCCCGCAGAGGACCGCAAGCTGTTTGTGGGGATGCTCAGCAAGCAGCAGGCGGACGAGGACGTGAGGAAGATGTTTGAACCCTTCGGGACCATCGATGAGTGCACGGTGCTGCGCGGCCCCGACGGCACCAGCAAAGGTGGCACTGTGTGGGGATGGGGATGGGGGCAGGACAGGGGATGGGATGGGATGGGATGGGATGGGATGGGATGGGAATGGGATGGGGATGGGATGGGGATGATGATGGGAATGGGATGGGATGGGAATGGGGATGGGGATGGGATGGGATGGGATGGGATGGAATGGGAATGGGGATGGGATGGGGATGGGATGGGATGGGATGGGATGGGATGGGATGGGGATGGGGATGGGGATGGGATGGGGATGGGATGGGAATGGGATGGGGATGGGATGGGAATGGGATGGGGATGATCATCATCATAGTAGTATCGTGCGAGTTGGAAGGGACCTTAGAGATCATCGAGTCCAACTCCCGGGTTTCGAGCCCCCTAGTGTAGCAGAGCGGCAGTTTTACCCCTTGCGCCACAGGGGGGATTCGAACCCGGGCCCTCTGGTGTTGCAAGCGGTGGTTCTAACATGATGATGGGAATGGGATGGGATGGGATGGGAATAGGATGGGGATGGGATGGGATGGGGATGGGACGGGGATGGGATGGGATGGGGATGGGATGGGGATGGGATGGGGATGGGATGGGATGGGGATGGGATGGGGATGGGATGGGATAGGAATGGGATGGGATGGGGATGATGGTGGGATGGGATGGGGATGGGACGGGGATGGGATGGGATGGGAATGGGATTGGATGGGAATGGGATGGGATGGGGATGGGATGGGATGGGATGGGATGGGATGGGATGGGATGGGATGGGGATGGGATGGGAATGGGATGGGATGGGGATGATGATGGGATGGGGATGGGATGGGAATGGGATTGGATGGGAATGGGATGGGATGGTGATTGGATGGGAATGGGATGGGATGGGGATGATGATGGGATGGGGATGGGATGGGATGGGAATGGGATGGGGATGATGATGATGGGGGTCGGGGTGGGGATGGAATGGGGACGATGAGAGCGGAGTTGGGAATTGGATGGGGGTGGGGATGGGAATGGAGACAAGGATGGGGGCAGTCAGGGTGTATTGGGCTGGGAGGGTCTGGGCTCTGTCCCCGCTGACCCCACTGTCCCCAGGCTGTGCCTTCGTCAAGTTCCAGAGCCACGCAGAGGCCCAGGCTGCCATCGCTGCCCTCCATGGGAGCCGCACTCTGCCGGTGAGGACCACCGACCCACTGCCAGCCCCCTCCGCCCCACTGCCCACCCCATTCACCATCACCAGCCCCACCACTGTCCCCATGGTGTGACGGCCGTGTCCCCGCAGGGCGCCTCATCCAGCCTGGTGGTGAAGTTTGCGGACACGGAGAAGGAACGGGGTCTGCGGCGGATGCAGCAGGTGGCGAGCCAGCTCGGCATGTTCAGCCCCATAGCACTCCAGTTTGGGGCTTACAGCGCCTACACACAGGCGGTAGGGGGACATGGGGGTTATGGGGACGTTAGATCTTTGGGTGTGGGTGAGGGTGTTGTATTGTGGGATGGCTGCCCTACATGATGGTGGGTTAGGGGCACTGGGGTGAGGGACGTCGGTTGGGGGTGGTCCTGGTGTGCTGGGATGGCACATGGGGTGAGCTGATGGACCCCCATGGGGTGAGCTGGTGGATCCCTGCATTCTGAGATGGCTGCACTGAGGAAATGATGGAACCCAGCGATGGTGGATCCCATAATCCAGAATGGGGTCACTGGGTGAAGGGGGGAAAAATGGCCCCGCATGGTCTGAGATGGGACACTGGATGTTGTGAGGAGACACTTGGGTTCCCAGTTTGGACGTTGTCAACCAACTGGGTGACACCCATTGGACCATGGGGGTCCCACGGGGACAACACTTGGGAGGGGACCCCGGTGGCCATGCATGGTGCCAGCTCTGTCCCCACAGCTGATGCAGCAGCAGGCGGCCCTGGTGGCCGCCCACTCGGCCTACCTCAGCCCCATGGCCACCATGGCCGTCCAGATGCAGCATATGGGCACGGTCAACCCCAACGGGCTCATTGCCACCCCTCTGCCCCCATCCTCAGGTAGGTGGAACTGGGGATGTGGGGACATAGGGGCTTGGGGGTCATCCGGGGTGGGGGATGTGGGACATGAAGGGCTGGGGACATCGGGGATGGGGGATGCTGGAAATGGGGACGCCAGGGTTGGGCCCAGGTGGGATGGGGGACACCAAAACTGCGTCCGTGTGGGATGGCCATATGGTGGCCAGCAGCTGGGGATCCACCACCAGATGGGGACAGCGCGGTGCCACTGTCAGGGTGATGACCCCGCTGTCCCCCAGGAACCAGCACGCCGCCGGCCATGGCTGCCACGCCGGTCCCCGCCATCGCAGCCCCATTGAGTGTCAACGGGTACAGCCCGGTGCCCGCACAGCCCGCAGGGCCGCCCGCCCCCGAGGCCGTCTATGCCGGAGGGGTCCCCCCATTCCCAGGTGCTCGCCGCCCCCCAGCCACCCCCTTGCTGCCCCCCACCTCCCCTAACGGCCCCCCTTTCTCTCCCCCCAGCCCAGAGCCCTGCTGCCCCTGCGGACCCCCTGCAGCAGGCATATGCTGGCATGCAGCACTACACGGGTGGGTGCACTGGGAGGGACTGGGATGGCATTGCATGGCACTGGGAGGGTACTGGGGGATACTGGAGGTTACTGGGAGCCAGTGGGAGAGCAATGGTTGACACTGGGAAGGCGTTTTATGGCTCTGAGGGGCACTGGGAAGCATTGGGAGCGCTGGAGGATGCTGTGAAGGCATTGCATGACATCAGGAGGGACACTGGGAGGGCAGTGGAGGGCACTGGATGGGTGCTACGTGGCACTGGGGGCACTGGGAGGATACTGGGGAGAGCTGTATGGTTTAGAAGGGCACGTCTGGAAGGGACTGGGCTGGCACTGGGGAAGAGTGGAGGCACTGGAGGCACTGGAAGCCCTGATGGGCACTGGGGCATTGGAAGGCACTGGGAGCACTGGGGGGACTCTGGTGGTACTAGAGGGCACTGGAATATATTGGAAAGCACTGGGCTGTACTGGGCTGACCCGATTTCCCCCCACAGCTGCCTACCCTGCTGCCTATGGGCTGGTAAGCCCAGCCTTCGCTCCACCAGGGCCTCTGCTGGCCCCCCCACCCCCTCCCCAACAGCAGCAGCGTGAAGGTGAGGGACCCCCCAAGCCCTCCTGGGACCCTGAGACACCCCCCCCAGAACTCCCTAAAAACCTCCTGAGACCCCTCAGGACTCTTTGAGACATTGGGACACCCCAGAACCTTCCACAATCCTGGGACCATCTCCAAGTCCCCAGCACTCCCTATGACATCCAGGACTCCTCTGGGACCCCCTTTGCCCCCCAGGACCCTTTCACTCACCCAATGGAGCTGTGCTTGGGGTGCCCATAGCCACAAGGGAGCCACAGAGCGGTGGTTTTGGGGCCATCCATTGGAGTCTGTGGGTGCCCTATGGATGGGTGCACTGGATTGGGTTGGGGTTTGGGGTTTCTTTTGGGGTGCCCAGGGCCTGTGCCCGCTGTGACGCCGCTCCCTCCGCAGGCCCCGAGGGCTGTAACATCTTCATCTACCACCTGCCCCAGGAGTTCGCTGACACTGAGATCCTGCAGATGTTCCTGCCCTTCGGCAACGTCATCTCTGCCAAAGTGTTTGTTGACCGCGCCACCAACCAGAGCAAGTGCTTCGGTAGGGACAGGGGACGTCACGGCAGGGGGAGGGGGACACCATGGTCAGAGTGGGGTGACATCATGGTGAGAGCTTTGGGACATCGTATATGGGGACAAAGGGACATCACAAGTGGGGTCACCAAGGATGGAGACATGGGAACACCGTTGTCATAGCATTGGGACATCATAGATGGGGTCACCATGACTGGGAATATGGGGACACGATGTCCAGGGTGCAGGGACTTCACAGATGGGGTCACCATGGCCGGAGACACGGGGACATCGTGGTCAGGACATCAACACACCATGGGGACACCAAAGCTGGAGTGACCATGGCCAGGAGCATGAAGTTATGGTGGCTGGGAATATCGTGGGCCAACTGTGGGGCCACAACATCTGCGCCATCGTGACCGTGTCCTTGCTGTCCCCATGTCTCTGCTGTCCCCACATCTCTGCTGTCCCCACATCCCATTGTCACCACCATCCCTGTGTCCCCACTGTCCCCATGTCCCCACTGTTCCCAGGCTTTGTCAGCTTTGACAACCCAGCCAGTGCGCAGGCGGCCATCCATGCCATGAACGGGTTCCAGATCGGCATGAAGCGCCTCAAAGTGCAGCTCAAGAGGCCCAAAGACGCCAACCGGCCCTACTGAGCCTGGTGAGCCCCTCTGGACCCCCCTAACAGCCCCTCAGACCCATAACAGCCCCCCACCCATTTGGGGTCCCCCCTCCAGCCCCTCTTTTAATGCCCTCCATGCTCTCCCCCCGCCCCAGGTCTGGAAGTGCAGCGCAGCACCCATGGGTGACCCTGATGGCGGAGCAGCCCCCCTGGGGTGGGGAGGTCGGTCCTGCCGGAGGGGGAACACAGACCCCCATACGCTCAGGAAGGATGGACCCCCCCCGGCAGGACCAGATGGATCCCCCCTCCCAGTCCATCCCAGTCCATGGGCTGAGGAGGGGGGCCCAGCACTCCCCACAACACCCACTGCCCTATTTAGGGTAGGGGCACTCCATTGCCCCCCACGTCCCCGCTTGGGGTTTCTTTCTCACCAAACAGGACCAAACCCAGCCCCAAGCTGGGGACATGGGAGGCACCCCACGTTGTGGGGGAGGGGTGGGAGGTGGGGGGGACATGGCCACCTCCCCTTGTCCCCCCAAGTACCACCCCATGGGCGGCTGCGCCAGGGCAAGCGGGACCCTCTCCACACATACACTGCCACTCCGCTCTGCCCGGCCCCACCTGCCTCAGTTTCCCCTATTCTGTGGGTTCCGGGGGCTGCACCTCCCAGCATAGCCACAGCTGTATGGACATGGAATGGCTGCACATGGGATGCGCCGGGATTGGGATGAACTGGGATCAGGACGCTCCAAGATTGGGATGCACCAAAATCGGAATGCACTGAATTTGGGATGCGGTGAAACCGGGATGCACCGAGATTGGGATGCTGCAAAATGGGGATGCAATGAAACTGAGATACTGCAAGTTTGGGATGCAGTGAAACCGGGATTCCGTGCTATTGGGATGCGCCAAAATCAGGATGAACCGAATTTGGGATGCAATGAGGATGCAGTGAGATCGAGATGCTGCAAGATTGAAATGCAACGCATCTGGGGTACGGAGAGATCAGGATGCAGTGAGACTGGGATTTACTGATGTTGGGTTGCATCGAGACCGGGATGTGCCGAGATCAGGATGTAACCAACACTGAGATGTACTGAGATCAAAATGCACCGAGACCGGGAGGTACCAACACTGGGATGCGCTGAGGTTGAGACCTACCAAAACCGAGCTGCGGCACGATGAGGATGCTCTGCAATCAGGTGCTGCAATTGAGATTGGGATACGCAGCAACTGGGAGGACGGATCAACATTGGGATGCACCGAGATTGGGATACGCTGCGATCGGGATGCACCAAAACTGGGCTGCATTGAGATGGGGATCCACCACCATTGGGATGCACGGACCTCGGGGCGCACCCGACCCCACATCCCCCACCCCCCAACCACCCCGACCCCCACCTCCGTGCCCCACAGACCCAGAGCCCTGCAGCCCCACCCGGCCCTGAGCAGCACCGCGGGGCCCCCCCTGTAGATAATCCCGTTGGCGGCACCGCGGGGCCGCTGCTCCCCCTCCCCTTATTGGGGGTTTGGGACCCGCTGAGTCGTTGTGGGGTGGGACGGGTGGGGGGGGGCGGGAGGGGAGGGGGGCGACCCCAGGAGTCGACGTCTGCGGTGGCGACACCGGCGCTTAATTTATTTGCTATTTATTGCAATTCCTTTGGATAATTTAATTTTTTTTTTTCTTCTTCTTCTTTTTTTTTTCTCTCTTATTTTATTTTTCTGTCTAAATAAAAATTACCAAAAAAAAAAAAAAAATCATAATAAATCCCGGCTGACGGCTGGTCCTTTTTGTAGGGTGGGGATGGAAAGGGGGGGGTGGTGGTGTTTGTGTTTGTTTCTTTTTGTAGGGTCTTTTTTTTTGTGTAGGGTTTTTGTGCTTCGGTCGCCCTTCGCTGTTGGAGCCGTCAGACGGGCTCTGGGGCCCCGCGGCGTTTCCTGACCTACTTTACAGAGCGCCAAGCTTTCGGTTTTCTGAAGGGGAAAAATAAAAAGGCAAAAGAAACAACAACCAAAACGACCCCCCCCAAAACAAAAACCCAAATCAAGGCGGGTGGCAACGCCACAGAGATGCTGGTTGTGGGGGGGGAGAAAAGGGTTCTGAGCCTGGGAAGGGACAGAGGGGATGCAGGGGGGGCACACAGGGCGGCTCTGAGGGCCCAGCTGTGCTCCAACAGCAGCATGAGCTTCCCACCCCCCAACCCGCATCCCATCCCCGATGTCCCACCAATGATGGCCCTTTGGTCCCCAGCTGCCCCGTTTCACCCTATTGGCCCTTTTGGGTCACGCTTTGCCTCCACGGATAGAACAGCACTGAGTGCGTCAACCTCGGAGGGCCCATCCTTTATTTCTTCTTTTTCTCTTTCTATTTTTCCTTACTTTCTTCCCCCCCTTTTCTAAAATCATCTCTTTTTTTCCCCCTTTTTTCCCCTATTTTTCCCCTTTTTTCTTTTCCCTTTTCCCCACCTCCTCTTATTTTCCTTCTCTCTAAAAACTTCAGTTTTTAAAAGCCAAACGTGTGTGCAAAATAACCCCCCCTTAGAAACGGCACAGCCGCTGCAATAGCGCCGTGTAACCTGGGGCTGGGGCTGTACACATCACTTTGCCATGGTTCTTTGTCATATTTCTTTTTTGTACACATACATACATACATACATACATCCAAACAGTGCAAATGGATGAATTCGATTTCCAGCTGTAAAAAAACAGGATGGGATCAGAGCCATCCGTGGATGCGGGCTGAGGGGGATGGGATGGGGCTGAGCCCTCCTCAGTCCCACAAAGATGACGTTTGACAAATGGTGTTATTATTAATAATATTTAGTTTAAGGGCTTTAATACAATAACAGAATTTTTAAGTGTTAATTTGGGGGCTGGGGTTGGAGGGTGGGGGGGGTGGGGGGTGGGTTACGTTCTGCTGTGCCGTGGTTAAGTGGCCGCGTCCCTCTGCTGTGACCGCACCGTCTGGAAGATGTTCTGCAAGAGAGAAAAGAAAGGAGCATCAAAGGCTGGCACTGCAATGCACCCTGTGGGGTGTGGGGCCATGATGCGCCCCATAGGGTGAGGACCCTGAGATGTGGTGCCCCATATGGTGCAGACCCAGCGATGCACCCCACATCGTTACCACCGCCCCCATCTCTGCCCAGGCTTTGGGGCTGCTGCAGCTCCTCGTGTTTGCTCCAGTCTTGCCCACTGCTGGATTTTTGGCCCAATTGGGGGTGATTCAGCTCCAGGACAGCTCTGCCCATCTCCCTCCAGCACCAAATGCCCCACAGAGCAGCCAGGAGCAAACCCATCCACAAACCCGACTTCAAGACCCCAATGCTGCGTTTTGGGCACTTCATCCGTAGCCTTTATTTCACAGGTTGCAGAACCATTCCCTGCTCCACTCGTGTGGGGCCAGGGGGGGGGATGCATCAACCAAGGTTGGGGGGCTGGGAGCTGCAACTTGTCCCATAGAGCTGTGATGTGCTTTGGGTCCAGCCAGGGGATGCTCAGCACACACACAGACTCCGCCCCACAGAACTGGGGGTTGCCCTGCTGTTATCTACAGCTTGGCATCTGTGGGCAGAGGAAGCGGTGTGTGTGGGGCCGGGGGCTCCTTCTGCAGCAGTGACACCATCAAAAGGGCTCTTGGGGGTGTTCCACCTCAGTGAGCACAGCCGAGTACAGCTCAGTGCAGGCAACACGCAGCCAGATACAGCCAGCTACAGTCACACACAGCCAGGCATGGCCACACTGCACTGTGCGCAGCAGCACAGCCTGCAGCCATGCAGAGGCGTGGAGCAGAGCTGTGTGTGCAACAGGAGCGGTGCTGGGGGAGCAGCAGAAGGCGCAGAGCTCCCGGCGGGTGCTGCAGCGCGGTTACCTTGCTGCACACCGTGTCTGTGCTGCAGTTCTGGTTATCCTTGTCTGTTGCCTCCTCCTCCACCTTGACGAGGGAAAAAGATGGGAAGGGGATAAATAAAAAATGGAGCCTGAGGGGATGGGAGGGAGTGAGAGGCGGATGGGAGCAGCAGGAGCGGCGAGGGCGGCACTTCTGCACAGCAAAGCAGCTCCAGCAGCACTGAAACTTCCAGCA